>NC_057813.1:404612217-404800683 GCF_018294505.1 Triticum aestivum | reverse complement strand
TCCTTCCTCCCTCCTTCCTCTTCCTTCCCTCTCCCTCTCCAAATAGGAAAAGGAGGAGTCCTACTCCCGATGGGAGTAGGACTCCCCCCCTTGGGCGCACCTCCTCCTCCTGGCCGTCCCTCTCCTCCCCTCCTTTATATACGGAGGAGGGGGGCACCCCATAGACACAACAATTGATCCCTTGGATCTCTTAGCTGTGTGCGGTGCCCCCCTCCACCATAATCCACCTCGATAATATCGTAGTAGTGCTTAGGCGAAGCCCTGCATCGGTAGAACATCATCATCGTCACCACGCCGTCGTGCTGACAGAACTCTTCCTCAAAGCTCGGCTGGATCGGAGTTCGAGGGACGTCATCGGGTTGAACGTGTGCTGAACTCGGAGGTGTCATACGTTCGGTACTTGGATTAGTCGGATCGTGAAGACGTACTACTACATCAACCGCGTTGTGCTAAGCTTCCGCTTTTGGTCTACGAGAGTACGTGGACAACACTCTCCCTTCTCATTGCGATGCATCACCATGATCTTGCGTGTGTGTAGGATTTTTTTTGAAATTACTACGTTCCCCAACAGTGGCATCCGAGCCAGGTTTTCTGCGTAGATGTTATATGCACGAGTAGAACACAAGTGAGTTGTGGGCGATACAAGTCATACTGCTTACCAGCATGTCATACTTTGGTTCGGCCGTATTGTTGGATGAAGCGGCCCGAACCGACATTACGTGTATGCTTATGCGAGACTGGTTCTACCGACGTGTTTTGCACATAGGTGGCTGGCGGGTGTCAGTTTCTCCAACTTTAGTTGAACCAAGTGTGGCTACGCCCGGTCCTTGAGAAGGTTAAAACAGCACTAACTTGACAAACTATCGTTGTGGTTTTGATGCGTAGGTAAGAACGGTTCTTGCTCAACCCGTAGCATCCATGTAAAACTTGCAACAACAAAGTAGAGGACGTCTAACTTGTTTTTGCAGGGCATGTTGTGATGTGATATGGTCAAGACATGATGCTAAATTTTATTGTATGAGATGATCATGTTTTGTAACAAAGTTATCGGCAACTGGTAGGAGCCATATGGTTGTCGCTTTATTGTATGCAATGCAATCGCCCTGTAATTGCTTTACTTTATCACTAAGCGGTAGCGATAGTCGTAGAAGCAATAGGTGGCAAAACAACAATGATGCTACGATGAAGATCAAGGTGTCGCGCCGGTGACGATGGTGATCATGACGGTGCTTCGGAGATGGTGATCACAAGCACAAGATGATGATGGCCATATCATATCACTTATATTGATTGCATGTGATGTTTATCCTTTATGCATCGTATTTTTCTTTGATTGATGGTAGCATTATAAGATGATCTCTCACTAAATTTCAAGGTATAAGTGTTCTCCCTGAGTATGCACCATTGCGAAAATTCTTCGTGCTGGGACACCACGTGATGATCGGGTGTGATAGGCTCTACGTTCAAGAAAAAGGGTAAAGGAAGAAGAAGGGGAACTTCAAGAAGAACGGCAAGCAAGTTGCTGCTCAAGAGAAGAAACCCAAGTCTGGACCTAAGCCTGAGACTGAGTGCTTCTACTGCAAAGGGACTGGTCACTGGAAGTGGAACTGCCCCAAGTATTTGGCGGATAAGAAGGATGGCAAGGTGAAAAAATGTATATGTGATATACATGTTATTGATGTGTACCTTACTAATGCTCGCAGTAGCACCTGGGTATTTGATACTGGTTCTGTTGCTAATATTTGCAACTCGAAACAGGGACTACGAATTAAGCGAAGATTGGCTAAGGACGAGGTGACGATGCACGTGGGAAATGGTTCCAAAGTTGATGTGACCGCGGTCGGCACGCTACCTCTACATCTACCTTCGGGATTAGTTTTAGACCTGAATAATTATTATTTGGTGTCAGCGTTAAGCATGAACATTATATCTGGATCTTGTTTGATGCGAGACGGTTATTCATTTAAATCAGAGAATAATGGTTGTTCTATTTATATGAGTAATATCTTTTATGGTCATGCACCCTTGAAGAGTAGTCTATTTTTATTAAATCTCGATAGTAGTGATACACATATTCATAATGTTGAAGCCAAAAGATGCAGAGTTGATAATGATAGTGCAACTTATTTGTGGCACTGCCGTTTGGGTCATATTGGTGTAAAGCGCATGAAGAAACTCCATACTGATGGACTTTTGGAATCACTTGATTATGAATCACTTGGTACTTGTGAACCTTGCCTCATGGGCAAGATGACTAAAATGCTGTTCTCCGAAACTATAGAGCGAGCAAGAAATTTGTTGGAAATCATACATACTGATGTATGTGGTCCAATGAATATTGAGGCTCGCGGCGGGTATCGTTATTTTCTCACCTTCACTAATGATTTGAGCAGATATGGGTATATCTACTTAATGAAACATAAGTCTGAAACATTTGAAAAGTTCAAAGAATTTCAGAGTGAAGTGGAAAATCATCGTAATAAGAAAATAAAGTTTCTACAATCAAATTGTGGAGGAGAATATTTGAGTTACGAGTTTGGACTACATTTGAAACAATGCGGAATAGTTTCACAACTCACGCCACCTGAAACACCACAACGTAATGGTGTGTCCGAACGTCGTAATCGTACCTTACTAGATATGGTGCGATCTATGACGTCTCTTACTGATTTACCGCTATCGTTTTGGGGTTTATGCTTTAGTGACGGACGCATTCACATTAAATAGGGCACCATGGATTTCTGGAATCATGTTAGCAATTGTTGCATTTTATGATTATGAAATTTTGCAAATGGATGTCAAAACTGCATTCCTAAATGGATTTCTGGAAGAAGAGTTGTATATGATGCAACCAGAAGGTTTTGTTGATCCAAAAGGTGCTAACAAAGTGTGCAAGCTCCAGCGATCCATTTATGGACTGGTGCAAGCCTCTTGGAGTTGGAATAAACGTTTTGATAGTGTGATCAAAGCATATGGTTTTATACAGACTTTTGGAGAAGCCTGTATTTACAAGAAAGTGAGTGGGAGCTCTGTAGCATTTCTGATATTATATGTATACGACATATTATTGATTGGAAATGATATAAAATTTTTGGATAGCATAAAAGGATACTTGAATAAAAGTTTTTTAATGAAAGACCTCGGTGAAGCTACTTATATATTGGGCATCAAGATCTATAGAGATAGATCAAGATGCTTAATTGGACTTTCACAAAGCACATACCTTGATAAAGTTTTGAAAAAGTTCAAAATGGATCAAGCAAAGAAAGAGTTCTTGCCTATATTACAAGGTGTGAAGTTGAGTCAGACTCAATGGCCGACCACTGCAGAAAATAGAGAGAAAATGAAAGATGTTCCCTATGCTTTAGCCATAGGCTCTATCATGTATGAAATGCTGTGTAGCAGACCTGATGTGTGCCTTGCTATTAGTTTAGCAGGGAGGTACCAAAGTAATCCAGGAGTGGATCACTGGACAGCAGTCAAGAACATCCTGAAATACCTGAAAAGGACTAAGGATATGTTTCTTGTTTATGGAGGTGACAACGAGCTAGTCGTAAATGGTTACGTCGATGCAAGCTTTGACACTTATCCGGACGATTCTAAATCGCAAACCGGATACGTGTTTATATTGAACGGTGGAGCTGTCAATTGGTGCAGTTCTAAACAAAGCGTCGTGGCGGGATCTACATGTGAAGCGGAGTACATAGCTGCTTCGGAAGCAGTAAATGAAGGAGTCTGGATGAAAGAGTTCATATCCAATCTAGGTGGCATACCTAGTGCATCGGGTCCAATGAAAATCTTTTATGACAATACTGGTGCAATTGCCTTGGCAAAGGAATCCAGATTTCACAAGAGAACCAAGCACATCAAGAGACGCTTCAATTCCATCCGGGACCAAGTCCATGTGGGAGACATAGAGATTTGCAAGATACATACGGATCTGAATGTTGCAGACCCGTTTACTAAGCCTCTTCCACGAGCAAAAGATGATCAACATCAAGGCTCCATGGGTGTTAGAATCATTACTGTGTAAACTAGATTATTGACTCTAGTGCAAGTGGGAGACTGAAGGAAATATGCCCTAGAGGCAATAATAAAGTTATTATTTATTTCCTCATATCATGATAAATGTTTATTATTCATGCTAGAATTGTATTAACCGGAAACATAATATATGTGTGAATACATAGACAAACATAGTGTCACTAGTATGCCTCTACTTGACTAGCTCATTGATCAAAGATGGTTGAGTTTCCTAACCATGGATATGAGTTATTATTTGATCAGTGGGATCACATCATTAGAAGAATGATGTGATTGACTTGACCCATTTCGTTATCTTAGCACTTGATTGTTTAGTATGTTGCTATTGCTTTCTTCATGACTTATACATGTTCCTATGACTATGAGATTATGTAACTCCCGCTTACCGGAGGAACACTTTGTGTTCTACCAAACATCACAATGTAACTGGGTAATTATAAAGGTGCTCTACAGGTGTCTCTGAAGGTACTTGTTGAGTTGATGTATTTCAGATTAGGATTTGTCACTCCAATTGTCGGAGAGGTATCTCTGGGCCCTCTCGGTAATGCACATCACTATAAGCCTTGCAAGCAATGTAGCTAATGAGTTAGTTACGGGATGATGCATCACGTAACGAGTAAAGAGACTTGCTGGTAACGAGATTGAACTAGGTATTGAGATACCGACGATCGAATCTCGGGCAAGTAACATACCGATGACAAAGGGAACAACGTATGTTGTTATGCGGTTTGACCGATAAAGATCTTCGTAGAATATGTGGGAGCCAATATGAGCATCTAGGTTCCGCTATAGTTTATTGACCAGAGACGTGTCTCGGTCATTTCTACATAGTTCTCGAACCCGTAGGGTCCGCACGCTTAAAGTTCGATGATGGTTATATTATGAGTTTATGTGTTTTGATGTACCGAAGGTAGTTCAGAGTCTCGGATGTGATCACGGACATGACGGGGAGTCTCGAAATGGTCGAGACATAAAGATCGATATATTGGACGACTATATTTGAACACCGGAATGGTTCCGGGTGAGATCAGGATAATACCGGAACACCGGGAGGTTATCGGAACCCCCCGGGAGGTATATGGGCCTTAATGGGCTTTAGTGGAAATGAGGTGAAAGGAGCAAGGGAGGGGGCGCGCCCTCCCAAGCCCAATCCAAATTGGGAGGGGGGCCGGGCCCCCCTTTCCTTCCTCCCTCCTTCCTCTTCCTCCCCTCTCCCTCTCCAAATAGGAAAAGGAGGAGTCCTACTCCCGGTGGGAGTAGGACTCCCCCCTTGGGCGCGCCTCCTCCTCCTGGCCGTCCCTCTCCTCCCCTCCTTTATATAAGGAGGAGGGGGACACCCCATAGACACAACAATTGATCCCTTGGATCTCTTAGCCGTGTGCGGTGCCCCCACCATACTCCGCCTTGATAATATCGTAGCAGTGCTTAGGCGAAGCCCTGCGTCGGTAGAACATCATCATCGTCACCACGCCGTCATGCTAACGGAACTCTCCGTCAAAGCTCGGCTGGATCGGAGTTCGAGGGACGTCATCGAGTTGAACATGTGCTGAACACGGAGGTGCCATACGTTCGGTACTTGGATCGGTCGGATCGTGAAGACGTACGAATACATTAACCGCGTTGTGCTAACGCTTCCGCTTTTGGTCTACGAGGGTATGTGGACAATACTCTCCCTTCTCGTTGCTATGCATCACCATGATCTTGCATCTGCGTAGGTTTTTTTTTGAAATTACTGCGTTCCCCAACAGCGGCATCACTGACATCCATCATCTCCATAGCCATCTCATAAATCTCAATCCAAGCCTCTGGGGGCTGATCCGCCGTGTAGTTAGGCACCTTACGGGGGCCCTTGAAATCCTTAGGCAAGCGCTCATTGCGTAAAGCCGACACTAAACATGGCACACCCAAAGTTCTAGAGGTCACTCCTGCCTCCATAGACGTCGTCGGACAAACCGGAGATTGTTACTGAGCCACCAATTGAGCCGGCGGCTCCGTCTCACATTGTGCCCTGCCTTGGTCCACCAAAGCCTGAGCATCATTACCAGCACGGTCAGGCCTACAAGGTTGATTGCGGTTGCGTTCACCGCTTGACACGGCCGGTTCATCAATATGCCTGCTATAACTCCGGCTTGGACATGGTGTTGAATGGATACGATTACGACTATATGAATAAGCCGCCTGTTGGGCCACAGCCGTCTGAAGAAGCTCTCCGGCTCTTTGTATTTCCATTGCCGCTGCCAACTCATCCTGAGCTGGGAGAGCCGCCAGTCGAGTAGCCGTAGCTATCATGTTATCCAAGGGGTTAGAAAAATGCCCCGGGGGTGTCGAAACATGCTGAGGAGGGGTCAAGTTCAAACGTGGGGGGTCTGTGGCACGTGGCTGAACCGGTTCTCCAGCCGCCGGCGCCTGAACGACCCGATCCACACCAGGCGGGTTACTGGTTCCTACCCCGGGTGTGTTAAAAAGGTTCCTCGCATCGTAAACTGGGGGTAATCGACTCACATGCCTTCTGCTAAAGACAACATTTGATGCGTCCCGGTCGAAGCTTAGGCAAAAGCTCTCTGCTTGTAGCCGTTTTGCCTCCCTCTGCAAGGTGGCCCGCTCCGTTGCCATCTGGGTGTTCTCCGTGTTCAGATCCTCCTTGGCTTGGGCTATCTCGTCACGTAACCTTGTAACATCCGCATTATGATGAGTTTGGTTCGCCTGGTTAATCTCTGTCGTTAACAACGTTGCCAGGGCATCCAATAGATCGGACAAGACTTGAGTCGGCGGGCGCACAGGGCCTCCTGCCCTGGCAGCCGTCACCGTTGCTGACCCGGCGATCATTGCTACTCCAGTTGAAGAATCCTGCCCTCGCTATGTACCAGCCATGAAGATCACAACCCGGTGTGGTGGCTCATAGGGGTCCGGAATACTGTCACCATCGGAACAGCCCCCAAGCCCACCATCTTGAACCTGATAGATGGAATTGGTCTCACCAGTTGAGGACTCGTCGCGTGAGTAGACGG
The DNA here is from genome assembly GCF_018294505.1 of Triticum aestivum. NCBI lineage: Eukaryota > Viridiplantae > Streptophyta > Magnoliopsida > Poales > Poaceae > Triticum > Triticum aestivum. The sequence goes on along the minus strand of NC_057813.1, from coordinate 404,793,631 downwards.
CCGTCTCACCACCGGATTCAGATCCTCCTTCTAGCTCTGCTCCTTGAACAAAGCCAACAAAGACATGTTTCGGGGCGGCTTGAACCTTGGTGGGTTGCGTGCGCTGAGTCATCTCGACGATGTCGGTGTAGATGTCCGGCTCAGTTTCCGACTCACCAATCTTGCCAATGAAGACATGGATTCTGCCAAAGGGGACCCGGTACCCGTACTCGATTGAGCCGGCCTCGGGGCCCCAGCCCTTATTATCGATACAGAGCTTGCCGCGACGACTCTTAGTCATCCAGCCCACAACGTATCCCTTGAGCCCTGTGAAGCTGACCTTCAAGAACTCGAAACCACCGTGTGTTGGCCCCATGGTGGGCGCCAACTGTCGTGGAATTGCCACGGCAGATGCCCTAGCATGAGGACTTAGGTGTGGAGCCATCGCTACGAGGTTAGCTTGAAGGAGTTAAATGGGACAAAGGACACACAGAGTTTTACACAGGTTTGGCCCCTCGCAATGAGGTAAAGGCCTACTCCTGCTTTAGGTTGTATTGCTTGGGTTTCGATTACTAGGGAGAGAATACGCTTGACCTAGTTCTCGACTTGTTGTTTCTTGCCCTAAACCGCTGACGGGTCACCCCTTTATATACACACGCTGAAGCCCGGTGGCTTACAGAGTCCCGGCCGGCTCATACACAATGTGTCCGGCTCGGTGACAGAACTACACTTTTCTTAACATATAAGTTAACATATGGCGGTTTACACCCATGGGCCTCAAGTCGCCTTTGGATCTTGGGCCTTCAGTAAGCATGCTTCGTGAACCGCCATCTTCAACATCTTCATGGGCCTTCTCATTATGAACCGCCAGTGGTATGACCCGGCCCCTCCTGGACGGGTCATACCCAATAGTTATATCCCCAACAGGTTTCTCTATTTCTTCAATATTTTCCCTTTTTGGTTTTCCCTTCATTTTTTGCTTTGGATTTATTGTTTCCCCCGGTTTTCTTCATTTCCGTATCGATTTGCAGTGAGTATGTTCTCTTTATTTTTTTTCTTTGTTTTTTTTTCCTTGATTTTTTCTTTAGTTTTGTTGTTTCTTTCCTTAGTCTTCTCCCATTTTTTGGTTTTAGTTTTTCTTCTGCACTTGTTTTCTTTGTTTCTTGCTACTTTATTCTTCGGTTTTATTTTGTTTCTTTCCTGTTTTTTCTTTTATCCTTCATTATACTTCGGTTTCCTATGATTTTTCCTTGATTTCCTTCGCTTTCTTCATGTTTATTTGTCGCTTTTCATCATTTTACATTTTTTTCTTCAACACTTATCTAATTTTCGATGTGCATACAGTACAGTTTTGGTGTACATGTGAATTTCTTGAAACACACTTTACATTTCTCAAATGCGCGATATATGTTTTTCTTAAAAAACATGTTATGAACACTTTTTGAATACATGGTCAACATTTTTTGAATACACCCTAAATATTTTTTATTGTAATAAACATTTTCATAAACCGCACTAATATCTTTTGAAATACATGCTTAACACTTTCCAACATATGTTTTTGGTACCTATTTTTTCATACCTGTTTTTAATTTTTGATCATTTTTAATTTTTTTAAACGTGATTGCCCTTTTTGATAGCTTATATTTTTTATGTCTATTTACTCTATATACATTGCACATTTTTCATATATACCAGGATTTTTTTTATATACACGTTTAACATCTTAGAAAACATGATTAACTTTTAAAAAATGTCCATTTTTTCCATCAACATTGTATATTTTATATATACATCATGAACATTTTATATACACATGTTTATTATTTTCTAAAATAGACATATATTTTTCGTTCTCTCCTTTTTTCGCACACATTCTACTATTTTCTTATACATCAGAAACATTTCTTATATACACATTTCGCATTTTCCAGATACATGATTAACATTTTTTAAACTTCTTTTTTTCATGTCTACTTTTAGCCATAAACATTGTACATTTCCTGTGTAAATTTTAGTATATGTCTTTGACATTTTTCTGTACACATTAAAAATATCAAGTAAAATTATAAAAATTATTTATTTTAATTTCTACCTTTTTCCATATGCATTTACAAGTTTTGCATTGTTCTATACATATTTAACATTTTATAAATACATGATTACCACTTTTTAACTTTTATAAAATGATTTTAACAATAGATATAGCCAGAATATTTTGACATACAAGAATAAGTAAAAGAAAAAAAATGCAAACATGTGAAAGAAAAAAGTGGAAGAAAAATGCGTTGAAGGCCAGTGTCCGCGCTGGGCCAGCCCAATCGGGCGGCTGCCTTCAGCGAGACGTCCTACTATCTTGTGGCGACTATTTATTGCCTTACGCGAGACTAATTGGGCCGGCCCATTCGCGTGCAGCTAATGAAAAAAAAAGGAGATGAGAAATGAGAGCTCCGCACCACGCTAGTGGGCCGGCCCATGAGAAGGCAAGGCAGTGCAAAAAGTGTATTAATGCGCAGCCAGTTACCTCCAAAGCTTGGTGGCCAACCAATAGACCTATTAAGCTCTCGTTGATAGATTGCAACACGAAATCTCTAAGAACTAACTTTAGACGTGCTTTTTAGAAAAACGGGATTTCTTTTTCAAAGAAATATGAACAAATTTTGAATGTCCACATATTTTAAAAAATCATGAATTAGAAAAAAAATCATGTATTAAAAAACGTTCACCGATTCAAAGTTTCATAAAACTGAAAAAGTTCATTGATTTTCAAAAAAAGTTCATCGTCTTTGAAAAAAGTTCACCGATTTTTAAAAAAAGTTCATCAAGACTGAAAATAGTTCATTAACTTAGAAAAAAATTCATTATTTTTCAAAAAGCTTCGTTGATTTTTTAAAAAAAGTTCATCACATTTGAAAAAAGTTCAACGAATTTGAGAAAAGTTCATCAAACTTGAGAAAAGTACGCCGATTTTGCGAAAATTTGGTAGTCTTTAAAAAAATTCACTCATTTTAAGAAAGAGAAAATAAACAAAGATATAGAAAAAAAAGGAAACAGGAAAAACAGCTGCATTTTCTGCGTTTATATAAAGAAATAAAAAGAACGACTATAGCACATGTGGTCATCTGGTCCAACTAGTTGGTGTGATGGCTACCTGAACGAACGGGCGTGGTTCGAGTCACGGATTGCGCACCTTTTTTGGGGGGAATTTTTAAGAAACGGGAAAGTAAGAAGGGCCGGCCCGCTATAAAACCAAAGGTGTGCGCCCTGTACCAAATGGCCTGTATTCGGCGCTTAAAGCACCGAATAGGATTTGACATGAGAAATGGGGGTGCTCAGGGATTTGAACCGTGCCCTCCCGGTTAACAATAAGTGCTAGGTTAGTGTTTATGAAACATTAGTAGGGCGACTGTTCTTAACACGAAACAAGCCGCACTTTTCGCTATTTATTCTCCGTTTTATTTCCAGTTTCATTTCTCCGTTTTTTCTCTGTTCACTGTTGTCTTTCTTTAGTTTTCTTTCTTTCTTTTGTCTTCTCCATTTTTTTCTTTGGCTTTTTTTATTCTCCATTTTTTCATTTGTTTTTGTATGTTTGTTTTCGTCTTCGCTCTACAATTTTGTATATGTCAACAAAAAATTAATAAGTGATCATCATTCTTGTATACATGTTCAATACTGTCCAAATGCTTATTCCACATTTTTAAACCCTTGCTCAACATTTTACTAATTATTCAACATTTTTCAAATACATATTCGATATTTTCCGAATACTCACTCAACATTTTTAATACTTATTCAACATTTCAAATACTTGTTTAATATTTGAAATGCTTATTCAACATTTTTCAAATACTTTTTCAACATTTTTCAAATACACGCTCAACAATTGTTAATACTTATTCAACATTTTTTAAATACTTGTTCAACATTCTTAATACTTATTCAAAAAATTTAAATACTTTTTCAACATTTTTTAAATACATGTTCAATATTTTTTAATACTTATTTAACATTTTTATTACTGATTCAAAAATTTCAAAAACTTGTGCAACATTTTTCAAATACTGGTTCAAGATTTTTTAATACTCATTCAATATTTTTCAAACACTTGTTCCACATTTTAAATGTGTTTTTGAATAGTGTTTATTGTTTATATGTGTATAATATTTTAAAATATAAATAAAAGTACAATGATAAAGCACAAAATGAGAATGGAAAACAGCAAGAAAAAATAGAAAAAAACAGGCCTTTGCTTCCCCCTTGCCTGAGCCGGCCCATCTAGGTTCGCCCGGACGCGAGGCGTCCCTGTTTGCTCGCGTAAGGCGATAAATAGGGGTGCCCCTACTATCTTACTCAAAGCGAGACATAGGTGCTGCGCGGCACACACACCTGGTTCACTAGGACGTAGGTGAGCTGCCGGGCCATTGTTCCCTCCACCTGTTTTAGGATACTTTTAGAAGGTTTTCTCTCATTTTAGGGCTGGGTTTCTTTGGTTTCTTCGTGTTCTTTGCATAAAAGTACTTTCTTTATTTCTCTTTTTTCGTTTTTAGTTGTGTATCTTTTTTAAATTGCATATATAATTTCCTTAAACATTTTTGAAAAATTGATAAATTTTTTGAATTTGAGAGTTTTTCAATTTTCAGGAACAAAATTTTAATATTCATCAACTTTATAAAATTTCGTGATTTTTTAAAAATCCATGGACTCTTTTTAAACGCGCACACTTTCCTCAAATTCACGAATATTTTCTCTAATTTGTGATATTTTTTCAGAATCGTGAACTTTTTTAATTTTCATGAACATTTCCTGAATTCATGAACAATTCTTAAAATTTATGACCTTTTTTGAATTCATGAAAAACATTCATATGAGCGAACCTTTTGCGAACCTCTATAGCACCTCGTGACGCTACAATGGATGAAATCGTTATTGTACCTTTGAGATGCTATAGTGCCTCGACACTGCTACAATGTTGCGCAAATGATGAGTCGGCCCGGTTGGGATGCTCTATGTGCCAGGAGGAATTCTGGCGCTATAGGCGCCGATTAGGAGTTCTCGTGAGTTACTGCCTAAACTAAACCCCCACCCATTTGTCTGTGGACACTCAAATTCATACAAACATATTTAAAACACATATGATAGGTATTAGTTCATACATATAACCTGAGGACAACCGGTGTGGAAGGATCTTGGCATGCATCAAATCATAAGCAATGTTTGTGATTGTGGATAGATCTGGTTGTAAGGTAATTGAATTCTTTCTTAGTGATACACCACACCAGCAATCCTATATGGAGCCAGTTGATGTGCTAGATATGCTTGTGGCTTCCTTCTTGTATATATGGTGGCAACGATGATGGCGGCGGCGACTGTTGGTCAAGAGCGAGACAATTCAAACACCGATGTGTACTGCTCTAGCTATACAAGCTTTGGCGTTTAATTTTGTTCGGGCGGAGGGAAAGCCTAATACCTACCCTGCTTGAATTGCTGGAGAAGACCATTGTCGGGGCAACAAGTACTGATGTTGATGCTTCTTTCTCGGTGGAAGATTACTCAGGTTGTTCATGACCAAAGAAGTGACTTCATTGGAGCTACGATGGCAAGGCTGGAACATGTAGCGGATAGGGTATCATCTGAGGCGCTTTCACCATTAACCCATGGGTGCCAAAATCATTCCCCCGACTCTTTCTTCTTCTACTTCATATAATAGAAGACAAGGATAGAACCGTCTTGGTTGCACTATTATTCTTTTTGTGAATGGATGATATAATAGTTGTAGACGCATTGAATCTTAAATGTTGTATACTCAACTGTAGTGGCTCCTTTTCCTATGAAGGGTGCTTTTATTAACTCAAAATGTAGCATCAAGTGGATACAAAACCTGATGTGCCTAAGATTCAATGCATTTACAATGTGACAAAAGAGAATATGAAAATGGATGTATCAGCAACAATACAGTGATACATGACCAACAAATGTGCCTATGTCGAAGAATATGGTGGACTGGCCCGAAGGTTATGACGGGGGCCCCTATCTTAGATGATCCTTGAAAGCTTTCGAAAGATTTCGAGAAGGTTCTAGTTGAACAGTATCTAGTTGAACAGTATCTAGTTGAACAGTAAAGTCATATAGGACCGGCACTATGCATATACATGTTGAAGGCTTGATTATCAAATGGGCCGTGGTAATCCTAGAGCTATGTGGTTGGATACACCCCAAGACTTCATTGCTAAGTTTTATGCACATCATGTAAGTGTTATTTGATAGTATTAATAAATCTAGCCATAAAGTGAAAATACTTTCTCAGCTCAAGCTCAAATGCTCCTTGGTGAATAGTAAAATAAAAAATAGAATATAAAATCATTAAAAAATGTTTGTAGTGCATGCAAAGTTTCATCATGAAATCACATTGGTGAAAGTCATGGAAAAAAAATCAAAGCTCCAACATGCATTCGGGGGCCACAGTTGACTGAAGAAACTGACACCAAATCTCGTTGTTGCATACACATGACGAGAAACCCTAACCTCGCCGCTCCGAGGAGCTGACAGGAATCTACGCCGGAGCTCAGTCTACTCCGTCTCGACGAACGAACTTGAGGAGGATTGGAACCCGGAAGACTGACTCAAAGAAGATGCGCCGCCATCTATCCAAGTGCCGCCCTTGCGAGAACTAAAACCCTACCTGTCTAAGCCGGGGCACCAGCAATACCGTAGCGGTAGGCGGAGGGGAGGCGAATCCAAGGGCTCTTCGAGGAGATCGAAGGAAAGAAGGCTTTCCTAGTCGCCTTGCAAGAGGGAAAGAAAAATGTGTTTTAAAGTACCATTTTCATATCAGCATTTTTTTTCATCACGCCTTCTGCCAATGTGGTCTGGTGATGAAATTTTGCATGCACTCCAAAAAATTCCTAAAGTTTGCCACAAAAATAATCAGTTTTTCTTTATTTTTTTTTCATTTTTCTTCTGAAGTTACTGTTTATCTGGAAGCATATAAGTGTTGTTGCAGCTCTCGCTCTCTCACTCAGGACTAGAGTGAAGGAGGAGCACAATACACAGGAGCTTCACCCGGCTGCACACACAACCCCGTTAGGGCATCTCCAGCCGTTGGCCCCTCAGGGGGCGTCAAAAAGCGTCGCCTGGGGGTGAGCCGGCGCAAAAAATGGCCCTGGGGGCGAGTCGGCCCCCAGCCGTCGGCCCCCAGGGCCGTCCCTAGGCGCGTATTAAAAAAAAGATGAGATGTTCGGCGAAGTTATGATAAAAACTAGTTAAATTTCGGCCAAACATGGCAAATTTCGTCTAAACATGGCAAATTTCGCCATTTTCATGACATTAACCTAATCTAAAAAAGAAAGGCGCTAAAGTCGTCGCCACCATCGTCGTCGTCGGCGGCCTTCTCCTCCTTGACGCGGGTGCCCCTGCTGGACCCGGCGTCGCCATGGCGGACTGGCGGCGGCGCGTCGTCGTCGTCGTCGTCGCTGTCGCGTAGGACGACGACCCCGTCTTCATCGAGGCCGTGTCGGCGCTCTTCGAAGCGGCGCAGGGTGGCACACTGGTGCTCCTTCACCTTCTCCCGGCGCGCCTTCTCCATCGCAATGGAGTCCTGGCGCGCCCATTCTAGGGTCGCGTCGTCGTCGTCGAACTCCGCCTTCACCGGCGCAAGCCCCGGCTCCGTCTTCACCGGTGCCAGCCCCGGCTCCGTCTTTGGCTTGACGAAGCGCGGAGGAGCCGACGAGGACGAGGCGCGCCGGTCGCCCTCATTGATGACGATGCCGGCGCTGCGAGTGCGCCGGTCGAGCGGCGACTCCGCCACGGGCTCGGCCTTGACGCCGAGCAGGGCCGGAGTGCCGGAGGAGTGCGAGGAGGATCGGGAGGAAGAAGAGGAGGAGGAGGAGCCGAATCTCCTTGGCGCCCATGGCCCGACGCGTCGGTGCTGCGCCGGGGGGTACGTCAACGGCGGGTCGTTGCCGCCCTCGAGTGTGCGGCCGGGGACGCCCCACCAGAGGTGGCGCCCCTTGCTGTTCTGCCGGTCGCCGACCACCGGCGCGCCGTTGGTGGACGCCAATCGCTGCTGCTGACGGCGCTCGAAATACGCCGCCCAGGCCGCGTGGTTGTCGGCGGCGTACTGGGGAAGGGAGAGTTGGGCATTGGTGAAGGACGCGCGCACGATCTCGACCTCCTCGGCGAAGTACTTCGGCTTCGCCACGGCGTCGGGCAACGGGGGAATGAGTACTCCCCCGGCGCTGAGCCTCCACCCCGATGGCCCCGCGCGCATGTCCGGCGGCGCCGGGATGTTCGCCTGGAACAGGAGCCAGGACTCCTGTTCGCGGAGCGAACGGCGGCCGAAGCTGTTGGCCGCCGCCTCGTCTCCGAGGAAGCGTTCTGCCATGGCAACGGCGGGGCGGGGCGGGCTCGGGAGAGGTAGAGGGAGGGGCCGGAGGGCGGCGCTCGGGAGAGGCAGGGAGAGGGAGGGGTTGGACGGCGGCGAGGGGGGACTGGTCTGGGCACAGGCGAGTGGAGGCCGCTGGTTTTTATAGCCGGGCCGCGCCCGTGTGTACGCGTGCGCGGGAAGGGAGGCGTCGGCGCCGCCCCGTGAAGCGCCGCCCGTGAGGAATCAATGGCAAGGCTGACCGGCGGCAGCCTTGCCATTGATTCCCCGCGGGAAACCGAGGCCGTTGGGGGAAGACGAGGCGCCGAGTCGCTGACGCGGCTGGCCCGCGTCTTTTTCGCGCCAAAACAGCTTGCCCCGGCGCCCCCGGGCGCCCCCAGCGCGCTGGGTTCGGGCTGGGTCCGCCGGCGCTGTTTTCGGCCCAAGCCGGCAAAAATCGGGCTTCTGTGGGCACGACTGGGTCGGTTTTTCGGCGCCGGCGCGGAAAAAACGCCCGGAAAGGCCTTTCTGGGGCGCGGCTGGAGATGCCCTTACTATTCCCGAGCACAAACTCCGGCTCCACGCCCACACCTATACAACAAGCTAGCACACGGACTACACCACTCGAGCTCCACGAACCACAGGAACTCACAGCACTACACGCGGCTACATTTTGCTCCGGCCCCTCGTCCTGGCCGCTCTCTACGAGCTCCCAATTTATACACAGCCATGCATACGCCCACGACTCCACGGAACATGGTACGCAGGCCACTAACGGCTGCACGACTTGGTGCTCACCACTCGGCCGCAGGACACGGCTGCCAACGGAACCACGCACATCCCGGCTGCCCACGCGCCGGCCGAACGGCTCACTGCAGCACGTCCGCACGCACGACGCACCGGCGAACTAACCACTGCATGCCAAGATTAGTGCTAACAATAAGCTCGCGAATAGATACTCCGCGTCCGCCGTAAAGGCATTTCCATAAAAAGAATACTCCATCGAAAATGGTCTGCAGGCACAGAGATAGATTGCGCATGCTCTCACCTGCCGACAACAATAGACATAATTGAAAAATCGAGGTGATCAAGTATTCGTTATCGATGTGGGTGATCCTAGAGTCGTCGATGAGGGCAGTGCAGACAGTTTTACTACCCTTCGGTGTCTTCTCATGACCACACAGAGTGCAAGTGGCGTCGATATCTAGCCAGTGGGGAGAGGAAGACCTCGATTCCTGTTCATAAGTACGATGAATTATCATCCAACAATGGTACGATAAGAGATGTGCACATTCTGGGACATAGCATGCAACACGTATTCCTTGTCCAGTTGTATAAGTGTTGGATGAAAAGTCATCGTACGCAAAGCAGTTTTGTGTAGAATTGGTATTGTTCCTCGCAAAATACATGTATTGGTATAGGAATATGTTTGTCCATAAATTGCTTGTCATTTCAATCCTATTTCATTCCTATATAAAGTAGTACTACATGCAACCTATCAAAACATCTTATATTAGTGAACATAATTCTAATCTACAGCAAAAGGCCGACAAGCAGTGCAACAGTGGCCTAGACGCCTAGTCCGGCCGCCCGTGTGTGCGGGGCACGCAATCAATGACGAGGGGGCAGTGGTCTGAGGTATTCGACGCCAGGCATCGGAGGACGCAGTGCGGGTGATCCGAGTCCCGTCCCGGAGTGCAAAGGACGCGGTTGTTGCGGACCAACGTCGACCGCTCCTGCTCGTTCCGACCAGGTATATCTCCGGCCGTGAAGATAAATATCATGCAGTTCAAGATCTGCGGTGAAGCGCCGGAAACGATGCATGATGCGCCTACTCAGTCTGCTATTATTCTTGTCCTCGGCTGACAAGATCACGTTGAAGTCTCCGCCGAGCAGCCATGGCCTGGCGCATGTAGCGCGTTCCTCTTGCAAATCACAGAGGAATTTGATCTTAGCTTGATCATCTTGGGGTCCGTCCACCCCGGTTAACCACCAGTGCTGGCCTCCACAATTGGGGGAAACAAGAGCCGTGATGTGATGCGTTCCAATGGCAGGGTGAGATAGGGTAATGAGATCGCACTGACAAGCCAGGAGGATCCCTTCGCGTGTCCCATCAGCGTGGCAGGAAGAAGAAATTAAGGAATTGGGACACAACGAGATCAAACTCATTTTAGTTTCAAGGAGGCAAACAATACACAGAGATTCAAGAGAGAACGCACTACGGACGACGGTACGTTTGGCCCGGTTGTTAAGGCCACATACATTCCAGAGCACTACTTTGAGGTGTCTATCCATGGAAAGGGTTGGGATCCGGCGTGGAGTGACATGCCATCTAGTTTAGACCTCAACGAGGCGAGATTCGGACGGCAGGGGCACCGAGGCGAGGAGGTCGACAATATTTATAGGCACGTGCCACCCGTAGAAGTCCACGAAGGCCTGGACAATGTCACCGGCCAACAGCGCTCGAACAATTTGTTGTATCGCTCTAGGGCCTCGTCGTTGGTGATGACGCCCAAACGCCTCAGAGTTCAATCCCCGGTCTGCTTTGACAATGCGGTCACTGCGCCTGGATGAAGTTCAGCGGCAGCTCAAGACACCGGCGACGGGCTTCCGGAGTGAGGAGGATTGGTGCCATTGGCGTCTGGATGCCTGCCAAAAAATCCTGCAGCTGCCCAGGGAGGCAAATCAGTGGAGGGGTGGGCGTCCGGCTCGGTATGTGGGGGCTGCATGGTGGTGTCATGATTAGTGCCACACGGCTCCTTGGCAATGGGAGCTGGGGAATGCACTTGCTTGCATGGCGTTGGTGAGCTTGGGACCCATTTTTGGAGCTACTGGGTTAACTGGGATGGCTTCCATGACGTTGTCTCGGAGGCTTGGAATAGCATGGATCCGTACCTGGACCCTTTCCGATGGGTCTTAGCTAGGCTCAAGGCCACCGCCCGGAGCTTGCAAAGATGGGGCACGAAGGGCGTTTATCTTAAGCTTCTCCTCGTCGGGGGAATCATTGCTCGTTTGGACGTCGCCCAAGATATGCACCCCTCTTCGACACAAAGGCTTGGTTGCGTCGTAGGCTAAAGTGTGCCTACCTTGGCTTAGCTTCCCTTGATAGATCCATTGCGCAACAGCATGCGCAGTTCAGATGGCTCCGTGATGGTGACACGAGTATTGCCTTCCTTAAGATCCACGCGGCCCACCGGCGATAGAAGAACCACATCTCTTTAGGACGATGGCAATCCTGTCTCTGATCATGCAGACATGGCTCGGATGGCCTTTGATCGCTTCTCCTTGATCTTTGGTTCCCATGAGCTGTAACCTCTCCATCGACCACTCGACCTTGAAAGTGCAACTATTCCTGGGTGGTTTTGGTAATTCCTAACAACATATAGCTCATTGAGCTAATGCTATTTCAAGATAAATATTTCAGGAAAGCTTAATGATTGGCATGGCATGGATGAGATAAGTGGATCCCTCAAAATGCTAAGGACAAAAGGATTGGCTCAAGCTCAAAGCACAAGACTCTAAATTTTCTATTTTAGAGATCCAAGATCACATTGAGTCTATAGGAAAAGCCAATACTATCAAGGAGGGATGAGGTGTTGCTTAATGGGTTTCTTGCTCAATATGCTTAGTGATATGCTCCAAAGCCCTCAACTACTTTCTCACATCCACATATGTCCCAAACCAAAAGTCAAACTCAGCCCCACCGAATCTGACTATCCGGCGCCACCGAGTTCTCATGACATAGCCACTGCCACAAACCCTAATCAAATCGGTCTCACCGATAGGGATCTCGGTCTCACCGAGATGGGATTGTAATCTCTCTGTTTCTCTTCATAACGTTTCGGTCCAACCGAGATGAGCGAGTGGTCCCACCGAGATTGCAATGCAAACTCTCTGTTTCCCCTTCGTAACGTTTTGGTCCAACCGAGATGAGCGAATCGGTCCCACCGAGTTTGCCTGACCAACTCCCTAGTTAGCTTATTACCAAAATCGGTCTCACTGAGTTTGAGTAATCGGTCTCACTACGTTATGCCCTAACCCTAACCATATCGGTCCCACTGAGTTGACATGTCGGTCCCACCGAAAATCCTAACAGTCACATTATTTACTAAATCGGTCCGATCGAGATTCATGATTCGGTCCCACCGAGTTTGGTAAGTTGTGTGTAATGGTTAGATTTTGTGTGGAGGCTATATATACCCCTCCACCCACTCTTCATTCGTAGAGAGAGCCATCAGAACGTGCCTACACTTCCAGTATACATTTTCTGAGAGAGAACCACCTACTCATGTGTTGAGACCGAGATATTCCATTCCTACCACATAAATCTTGATCTCTAGCCTTCACTAAGTTGCTTTCCACTCAAATCTTCTTTCCACCAAATCCAAATCCTGTGAGAGAGAGTTGAGTGTTGGGGAGACTATCATTTGAAGCACAAGAGCAAGGAGTTCATCATCAACACACCATTTGTTACTTCTTGGAGAGTGGTGTCTCCTAGATTGGCTAGGTGTCACTTGGGAGCCTCCGTCAAGATTGTGGAGTTGAACCAAGGAGTTTGTAAGGGCAAGGAGATCGCCTACTTCGTGAAGATCTACCCTAGTGAGGCAAGTCCTTCATGGGCGACGACAATGGTGGGATAGACAAGGTTGCTTCTTCGTGGACCCTTCATGGGTGGAGCCCTCCGTGGACTCGCGCAGCCGTTACCCTTCGTGGGTTGAAGTCTCCATCAACGTGGATGCACGATAGCACCACCTATCAGAACCACGACAAAAACATCCGTGTCTCCAATTGCGTTTGCCTCCTCAAACTCCTCCCCTTTACCTTCATATGCAATTGTTTTACATTACGCTGCTACACTCTTAGAATTGCATGTGTAGGTTGATTGCTTGACTAGTGCTAAGTTGCTAAAATCTGCCAAGAACTAAAATTGGGAAAAGGCTAGATTTTTAATTGGTCAAGTAGTCTAATCACCCCCCTCTAGACATACTTTCGATCCTACAAGTGGTATCAGATCTTTGGTATCCATTTTGTTTGATTTCCATAGCTTTTGGTGGTTGATGAAGCCATGTACCTAGGGTAGGGTCATGGACCTGTCCAAGGTACCCTCCCCAAGGACATCTCTAGAAGAAACTGTCTTTCAGTCGAACTGGAAAGGATTCCACTCGACGGACTCGAAGACACTCGATCATGAAGACTCACTCGACCACCAGGAGATCTAGGGTCACTCTGCATCCAAACGGTCTGTTATTAAGTAGTCTTTATGGCCATGATATCACTTTATGTAAGACGTTACCAGTAACGCCAGGCCTTTATGTACATTGAACCCTCCGCTACGTGGGTTGGCTGGGGTCCTGGCGCACTCTATATAAGCCACCCCCCTCCACAGGCAGAAGGGTTCGCACCCCTGTAACACACGCATATAATCTAGTCGACCACCTCCGGGCACCGAGACGTAGGGCTGTTACTTCCTCCGAGAAGGGCCTGAACTCGTAAAACCCTTGCGTGTACAACTACTCCATAGCTAGGATCTTGCCTCTCCTTTAGTACCCCCCCTACACTACTGTCAGACTTAGAACCACGACAGTTGGCGCCCACCGTGGGGCAGGTGTCTTAGCGACTTATTGGAGAAGTTGCATTTTTTTTCCGATGTCCTTCATCATGGTTTCAGGCAGAGTTTTGGTTAAGGGTCGCGAGATCCGTCTCGGCACGCTCACGTTCGTCGCCGACGATTCTGCCTGGCTTCAGGAGGCTCCGCTCGACGTCGACGCGCTCCCGGTCCGCGGAGCGACGCACTTTCGTGCGTGCGTCCGCGGCGTCCTCCTGCGGCAACCGTCGACCCAGTATCGACCGGTTTTTGTGTCTTCCTCCCTCCCAGCTTCCCGCCGGCGCAAGCACTCCGGTCGGTCGAGGCTTCAACGGTGGGTGAGTTACGCGGTGGCTCGCCAGTCGACCACCGTCCAAGTCGCGGCAATTGAGCCCCACGAATCTCTCTACGGCCTGTTCGACCCGTCGACTGGCTCCGTAGAGACTGCATCCGAGTGCGACAACAGTGATCCAGCGGCGGAGGTCCTGATGGTCAACGGACCACACGGTCCCCCCGGCTTTCCCGGTGCCGAGGGGGGTAACGGCGGAGGTGATCCGTCGCACTCCCATGAGGAATACCTTCCCGAGCCCCTCAATTTGCTGCAGAGGGAAGAACTTCGCTGCCGGAACATGGATGCCCTTCATACTCCTATCGTTGGAGAAACCCCTGAGGCTCGCGCCTTGGAGGATGCGCGCTTGGCCAACTTGGCTGAGCGCACTCGACTGGAGAACCTGCAGCGAGCACTCGACGAGCGTGAGCGACAACGGGTCACTGACTCCAGTCGACGTCAGCTCTTTCCACCTCCGACTCAGGTATATCGAACTCCGATTCAGAATTTAGCAGCTGCAGCCCATATAGCAGAATCAATTCAGCCTTCCCAGTCAGAGGCTGGCAGGGGCTTGATGCAGATCAGAGATTTGCTCCGGGCAGTAGGAGATCAAAATTCAGATGTATCACAGTCGCGGAACAGGATTCACAGCAAATCCGTGGCTGCGAATACGGTCCAGTCGGCTCATAGCCCCAGATCACCCCCGAGGCGTGAAGGGCGTGGAGACCAGCACGATCACTACAGGAACCGTGAGCAGTATGATAACCGATTCGATCGCGATGATCGATGTCGAGTGCCCACTGAGGGAGTCCTGGACTAAGGGGTGTCCGGATAGCTGAACTATCATCATCGGCCGGACTCCAAGACTATGAAGATACAAGATTGAAGACTTTGTCCCGTGTCCGGATGGGACTTTCCTTGGCGTGGAAGGCAATCTTGGCGAGACGGATATGTAGATCTCCTACCATTGTAACCGACTCTGTGTAACCCTAGCCCTCTCCGGTGTCTATATAAACCGGATGGCTTTAGTCCGTAGGACGAACAACAATCATACCATAGGCTAGCTTCTAGGGGTTAGCCTCCTTGATCTCGTGGTAGATCCACTCTTGTAACACACATCATCAATATTAATCAAGCAGGACGTAGGGTTTTACCTTCATCAAGAGGGCCCAAACCTGGGTAAAACATCGTGTCCCTTGTCTCCTGTTACCATCCACCTAGACGCACAGTTCGGGACCCCCTACCCGAGATCCGCCGGTTTTGACACCGACATTGGTGCTTTCATTGAGAGTTCCTCTGTGTCGTCACCGATAGGCTTGATGGCTTCTTCGATCATCAACAACGACGCAGTCCAGGGTGAGACCTTCCTCCCCAGACAGATCTTCGTATTCGGCGGCTTTGCACTGCGGGCCAATTCACTTGGCCATCTGGAGCAGATCGAAAGCTACGCCCCTGGCCGTCAGGTCAGATTTGGAAGTTTGAACTTCACGGCTGACATCCGCGGGGACTTGATCTTCGGTGGATTCGAGCCACAGCCAAGCGCGCCGCACTGTCACGATGGGCATGATTTAGCTCTGCAGCCGGACAGTACCCTGGAGGCCGCACTCGAACCCGCTCCGATATTTAATTCGGAGCCGGCTGCACAGATCGAGGACGGGTGGCTAGACACCGCCTCGGGGGCTGCAACCTCTATGGCGATAGAGCCGAACAATGACCTTGTCCCTCATGAAGCTCGTGACTCCGAGGTGCCGGACTCCTTGCCGGACTCCGAGCCTCCCACGCCCCCTCCAATCGAATATGGTTGGGCGCCGATCATGGAGTTCACCGCCATGGACATCTTTCAACACTCACCTTTCGGTGACATATTGAGTTCGCTAAAGTATCTCTCGTTATCAGAAGAGCCCTGGCCGGATTGCGGCAGGACGGTTGGGATGCGGACGATGAAGAAATTCAACGCCCACCCACCACCCACTTAGTAGCCACTGTCGACGATCTAACCGACATGCTAGACTTCGACTCCGAAGACATCAACGGTATGGACGACGATGCCAGAGACGACCAGGAGCCAGCGCCTATCAGGCACTGGAAAGCCACCCCAACTCACGATGTATGTATGGTGGATACACCAAAAAGAAGCGATAATGAAGAGCAACGGGACATGGCGAAGGACAACTCCTCCAATAAACAACCAAAACGGCGACGCAAGCGCCGCCCGAAGTCCCGCCTTGATAAAAACGGCACCCATATGGACCCGGCCCTAGAGCAGGGCAAAGCAGTGGACGGCGAACATGCCACCGGGCAACCATTCGGACAGGATGAACTGGACAAGCAACCCATCCCCGGCGAAAACAAGAGCATAGACGACCTCACACCGAACACATCGCCAGAGCATAAGAACCTTCACAAAAGGCTCGTCGCCACTGCAAGAAGTTTGAAGAAGCAAAAGCGGAAGCTCAAAACATTAGAGGACGCACTCCGAATGAGATGGAGCAAAGTACTCAATACCGCAGATAAATATGACGCTAGTCGCCAGGCAAAGAGCTACCCGAAGCGCAAGTTGTTGCCCGAATTCGACGAGGAGGCCTTAGAGCCCCCGCAGTCAAAAAAGAAAGAGGCCGCCTGGCCGGATAGATGACCAGATTACAGGCTAAGAGCAGCAAGGGGCTCTGCACACAAGCCGGCACACGATCAGCATAAAGATCCTCGGAAAAAGGATGACCCGGTCAGGTCTATCTATGGGCAAAAAGAAGACTCCAGGAAGCAACACAACCCACCGAGCGTTTGAATACAATGGCACACCCAAATACAGGGGCGCCGCACACCCACTATGTTTCACCGACGAGGTACTAGATCATGAATTTCCAGCGGGATTCAAACCCGTAAACATAGAGGCATATGACGGAACAACAGACCCTGGAGTCTGGATTGAGGATTATATCCTACACATACATATGGCCAGAGGAGACGATCTCCACACCATAAAATACCTACCCCTCAAGCTCAAAGGGCCAGCTCGGCATTGGCTCAAAAGCCTCCCAGAAAATACCATTGGAAGTTGGGAAGAGCTCGAGGATGCGTTTTGAGCAAATTTTCAAGGGACTTATGTCCGCCCTCCGGATGCAGACGATTTAAGTCACATAACTCAACAGCCCGGAGAGTCAGCACGCAAATTCTGGAACAGGTTCCTCACCAAAAAGAACCAAATAGTCGACTGTCCGGACGCCGAAGCCTTAGCAGCCTTTAAGCACAACGTCCGAGACGAATGGCTCGCCAGATACCTCGGCCAGGAAAAACCAAGAACAATGGCCGCACTAACAAGCCTCATGACCCGCTTTTGCGCAGGGGAGGACAACTGGCTGGCTAGATGCAGCACCAGCGACCCGAGTACATCCAAAGTCAGGGATGGAAATGGAAAATCACGACGCAGAAAAGATCAGCGCCGGAATAAGGAAAATGGCCCAAATAGCACGGCGGTCAACGCCGGATTCAAAAGCTCTCAGCCGAATAACAAAACACTGCCCCTCAAGGACAACAATGACGAGCTATCCAACCTAAACAAAATTCTGGATAGGCTATGTCAAATACATAGTACCCCGGGAAGCCTGCAAACCATACCCACAGAGATTGTTGGGTCTTCAAGCAGTCCGACCAACTTAACGCCGAACGCAAGGGGCTCAACACACCAAGCGAAGACGACGAACCCCACAAGCAGCACGCCAGAAAACAGAAGACATTCCCATTAGAAGTCAAAACAGTGAACTCACTTCATGTGATAACATGAAAACACAGTGCGACACCTGCCATACCAGGACACCGTCCGAAGAATGGGGATAGACCCTACCACAATTCGCCGTAGCAGCACTTCCTTCAAAGGAGTGACGCCAGGCCTTTAAGCCAATTGTACAGGCTCTGTACCACTAGAGTTTGTGTTCGGTTCATCCGACAACCTCCGTCGCGAAAAGCTCACTCTCCATGTCGCCCCATTTTCACAGTGGCCCTCACGCACTACTGCGACGCGAAGCTTTCGCCCGCTTTAATGCAATACCACATTACGCGGCTCTTACGCTTAAAATGCCCGGTCCACGCGGCATAATCTCATTAAAGAGTAACTCCGAGTGTTCCTCGACCACGGAGAACGTGAGGCCGCCTTGACAGCCACACACTAATCCGACCTTGCAGGACAAAGCCCCTAAAAATAGGTCATTCAGACCTCGGACACGGTTAGGCGAGTCCGGCGTAAACAAAAAAGGGGCTTCCCAGCCGCATACCCCTTTACAAGGGGCTGCGCGTATAAACAATGAGAGCCAATAAAGCTCAACTTTATTCATCTTCCTAATTATACTTTATTTTCAATACATCCTTTGCACGATATTTCTTCCGAACTAAGTCCTTCTCTTTTACAGATGAAGCACGTGCTACACCCGTCCAGGATACAGCACAACGGAGACACAGGCGCAGACGTGCAGCAGGGACCCGTTGCAAGGATTCTTTTCAGATTAAGACCCTGCGTAAACCTTTCTTACTGTCTCTTGTTGATACACATCCCCCGGTTTTTTACCATAACCAAGGAGGAAGCTGGCGTTTTGGCATCGGCCGCGTCAGAAGTTCCCGCCTGTACCTGGACACTAGGGGCTTAGGGCATTGTTCTGCCCGGTATCATAAAGACTGAACACCTCAGGGAGTGTTCGGCATCTCGAGTTAGGCCTTCTATGCATCAGCTCCGAATCATGTCTTTGGTCAAATGTTGGGTTTGCCCGGCTCCTGTGTTTTGCTGCCTTATGTTCCGCTCCATCGGCTAACGCGGCACCAGGAGAACTACTGCGATTGTGCCCCAGTTCGGCCGGGCGAGCACCTCAGTAGAGAAAGCTGAAAACTGACTGTCATGATATAGCGAGAGACTGGTCAACCACTCGATCGACTATTGGAATGTTTAGAATTCCTCCGCTTTGACGAAGGGCCGCTTCCCGGTCAGGCACATACGCGTCCCGAGTTCGGAGAGCGCGGTGCCTCTAGGGGCTATATAGTAGCCCCACCATCGAGCTCCTATGGTTAAGTGAAAGTGATAAAGCATTATAGTCCGGTTGCCTAGTTTGCTATGATATCACCTCCTTCAAAGGACCAAGACGTTGGATTAAGTGTGAAAAGGCACTTTTTTGCAAACACCCCCGCACCATGTGCGTGGGGGCTGAAGCCAAAGACTGCAACTTTCAGGTTATTTATACATATACGGCCGCACAGGAGATAGTTCAATACTTGAACGCACAAGTATAAAAAGCTATTGCATTATAAACATGATCTCACAAATCATACACGTCATTTGAACATGACATCTTTCGAGCACTGCGACTCTATTAAACGAGCGCCCTGCAGGACTTCCTCAAAATAGTGCTCAGCGGGTAATCGGCTCTTGTCTGAACACCGGGATGCAAGAACGGTGGCATCCATGTCCGCCCAGTATGTCTTCACACGGGCGAGAGCCATCCATGCACCTTCTATGCATACCGACCGCTTCATCGCCTTGATATGCGGCACCGCCCCAAGGAATTGCTGCAACAAGCCAAAATAACTCTTCGGCTTGGGCCTTTCCGGCCACAGATGAGCGACCACATCTGTCATGGCAAGTCTGGAAAATCTATTCAGCTCAGCCCACTCCGCCAGCCGATCAGCCAACGGGAGTGGACGCTCCGAACTATGGAATTGAGACCAGTAAAGCTCTTCCATTTCGTGATCCTTCTGGCTCCGGAAGTGCACGACTGCATCCGCCGCACTCGCCGCCAAATCCAGATAAGGATCCTCCGCACCACACAATTGGCCCAACTGAGCATACTTCGGATCTGTAAACTTCCTACGCAGTATGAAGGGCTTTCCAGCCGCAATGTCTCTGGCCTGACGCAGTTCCTCCTTCATAGCCCGCATCGCACCATAGGCATCCTTGGCCTCGGCGGTGGCCTTCTTCAGGTCCTCCTGCTCCACTCGGCGTTCTCCTTCAAGAACTTCACAATGGTCGGTAGCATCTTTTAATTTCAAGGCCATTCCGACCAACTCTTCCCTGCTTCGGCAGTGAGCAGCCTTTTCGGCTTTTAGCTCTTCTACTGCCTTCGAGGCAGCCGCATCACTTATCCTGGCTTGCTCCTTGGCTCGAGCAAGCTCTGCTCGAAGGTCTTCCACAGCAGCGGCGCCATCTACATCAAGCATACAAATTGTAAGGAACGGGCATCAGCTCCCTTACTAGGCAACCACAGAGCAACCACCTACCTAGTGACTCATCAAGTCATTTATTGACCAGCGCGATGTCCGCATCCGCAACATCGAGTTGCCTCTTCAGCTCGGCAACTCCATCAGTCCGGCTGGCCACCGCACGTTTCGCCACCAGCATAGGAAAGGCAACATTCTATAACTGAGATTATGATCCTTGGCACGCTGTCGTTTTCGACAGCATACCAAGTCTCAGGGGCTACTATCTATACAGGCTGCACTTTATGTGCAAAACTGTCAAAAGGTATGTCATTTTTTGCGTACCTCAAATCATGTCAGCAAGCTTCCGACGGCCTCATACAACCCGCTCTTGGCGGATGAGATCCTTTCAATCACCGTACTCATTAATGTGCGGTGATCTTCCGAGATAGACGCCCTCTCGAGCAAATCTTGTAGCTCCACCGGCCGTACTCCAATGGGTGCCCGACTCTTCGGCCTTGCCGGACTCGGAGAGACCCTCCGTGACGACACCTCAGGGTCTTCCGCCGCGCCCGACGGGGCGGCAGATGGAGGCGTCTCGCTCTCCATCATCTCCGGACGAAGGTCTCCCGAAGATGAGCTCTGCTGAGATGGGCTGAGATCCGAACTACAAGGTGAAAACTTCGGTTACCTTCGGAAATAATATAGGGGTGTCCCCTATTACAAAATTCCCCCTTTTTTACTTACGGCTCGCTGGAGGGCTGATTCCTATGGGGAGACTGTGTGGCCGGGGCTCTTCCCGGTGCAGGACCTTCCGGCGCAGATTTCTTTCCCCGCTTTGAGGCCTTGGCCTCCGGGTCTTCGGAAGCGGTCCTCTTCTCCCCTTGGAAGGAGGGATTCTCGATCCCCCCCTCATTGAAAGCCTCCTTGGCGGAGGTGGTAGTTTTCTTGTGCCCCCCTTCGCTCTCCTCCGAAGGCGCAACCTCCAACATCTTGACTAACACGGGATCCGGCGTGGTCTCAGGGAGGGGGGCCGGACACCGTATCAGTTTTGCTTGTGCTATCCACTCCTGTCCAAGGGATAGCTGGTTAAAAGGCAAACATATGGTAAGTAAATAGACAATATGTCCGAACACAGGGCTACTTACTTGAGTATCCGGGCGATTGCAGCTTAGGCTAGCGTCCTCGGTCAAGTCCGGACGCATCTCTTGCGATCCGAAGAACAGTTTGTACATGTCCACGGGTGTCAAACCCATGAAGTCTTGGAGAGCTCGGGGCCCCTCCGGATTAAATTCCCACAGACGGAGGGGGCGACGTTTGCAGGGCCAAAGGCGCCGAATCAGCATAACCTGTGCCACTACGACCAGATTAATCTCCCTTTCTTGGAGGCCTCGAATCCGGTCCTGCAACAAGGGTACGTATTTGGATGGCCCCCAGTTAAGCCCCTTGTTGATCCATGACGCCAGCCGTTGTGGAGGGCCCGAGCGGAAGACGGGCGGCGGCCTCTGCCTGCTGCCCCTGGGAGCGGTGATATAGAACCACTCCTATTGCCACAAGCCGAGCTCCTCCTGAAAAGAGCCCTCGGGCCATGGAGCATCGGCCCTCTTGCTTATAACCGCCCCTCCGCACTCTGCCTGACGCCCCTCAATCATCTTCGGCTCCATGTTAAAGGTTTTGAGCCACAAGCCGAAGTGAGGGGTAGTGCGGAGGAAGGCTTCGCAGACAACGATGAATGATGAGATGTGGAGGATGGACTCCGGAGCCAAGTCGTGGAATTCCAGCCCATAGTAAAACACGAGCCCCCTCACGAAGGGATCCATCGGGAAGCCTAAACCCCGACGGAGGTGAGACACGAACACGACGCTCTCGCCGGGTTCGGGAGTTGGAATAACTTGCCCTCGGGTAGGCAACCTATGCGAAATCTCATAGGTTAAGTACCTGGCATCTCTCAGCTTTAGCACGTCCTCTTCTGTGACGGAGGAGGGCATCCACCGGCCTCGTAGGTCGGAGCCGGACATTGTCGAAAGTCGAAGATACCCGAATCTGGAGCCCTGGGTGTTGGAACTCAGGGCGAGGGGCGGATTTGATTGAGGATTGAAGAAAAAGAACGGGCCTTGGTCTCATTATAATGAGGAAAAATACCAAGAGCCATCCCCGTGACCGTTTGGAACCACCTTCGATGGAGGGGGCGTGGCAACGGGCGTGGTTGGGTTACCAACGTCCGTATTGATGGGAATCCCGGGATAAGGGGAACACGATCTCTGCTTCGACAAGACGTGCCAAGGAAACCGCTTCGCTAAACGTGCTGAGGTGGTACAGTAAAAACGATTCGAGTAAAGGCTTGGTAGTGGTATGATGTCACGCCACCAAATACGTCAGCAGATTGAACTTGTGTAAATATAATTCTCTCTATGGTGGCACGTGGAATTTATTTTGCAGAGCCGGACACTATCCTGGTGTTCACAATCTTCCATAAATTATTCGGAGGAGGAACCCGCCTTGCAATGCCGAAGACAATATGCGCGCCGGACTCATTGTCATTGAAGCCTAGTTCAGGGGCTACTGAGGGAGTCCTGGACTAAGGGGTGTCCGGATAGCCGAACTATCATCATCGGCCGGACTCCAAGACTATGAAGATACAAGATTGAAGACTTCGTCTCGTGTCCGGATGGGACTTTCCTTGGCGTGGAAGGCAAGCTTGGCGAGACGGATATGTAGATCTCCTTCCATTGTAACCGACTCTGTGTAACCCTAGCCCTCTTCGGTGTCTATATAAACCGGATGGCTTTAGTCCGTAGGACGAAAAACAATCATACCATAGGCTAGCTTCTAGGGTTTAGCCTCCTTGATCTCGTGGTAGATCCACTCTTGTAACACACATCATCAATATTAATCAAGCAGGATGTAGGGTTTTACCTCCATCAAGAGGGCCCGAACCTGGGTAAAACATCGTGTCCCTTGTCTCCTGTTACCATCCGCCTAGACGCACAGTTCGGGACCCCCTATCCGAGATCCGCCAGTTTTGACACCGATACCCACCCCTCCCCCTAGGGGTGGATCCTACGTACCTCGACAGTAGGATGATAGACGCCAACACGGTGGCGGGCGAAGAATTCCAGTCGACCCCAGGGAACCAGGCTTTGATGCGAGATCCATCATCGTTCAAGGTCTGGTCGACCGGAACAGAGCTCATAGAGAGGGTCACGACAAAGATGTACCCACCAGTAGCCGAGTGCATGTCTCCGGACCAGAGTGTTTCAGCAGAGCCATCAGAGCCGCAGTGATTCCTCCCAACTTCAGGTTGGCGACTGGAGTCAGTAAGTTCAACGGTGAGTCTAAGCCCGATACTTGGCTTGAGGACTACCGAGTGGCTGTCCAGATCGGCGGCGGAAATGACGAGGTGGCCATGAAACATCTGCCTCTTATGTTGGAGGGATCAGCCAGGGCATGGCTGAATGAGTTGACACCCAACAGCATTTACACGTGGGAAGACCTCTCCCGAGTGTTTGTCAGAACTTTCGAAGGAACATGCAAGCGACCAGCAGGACTGACAGAGCTGCAATCTTGTGTGCAGAAGTCGAATGAGACTTTGAGAGATTACATCCAGAGATGGATCACATTGCATCACACAGTAGAGAATGTATCTGATCACCAGGCAGTCTGCGCCTTCAAGGAAGGCGTTAAGTACAGAGAGCTAAGCCTGAAATTCGGTCGAACCGGAGACATGTCTCTGAGTCGAATGATGGAGATAGCCACCAAATATGCCAATGGTGAGGAAGAGGATCAGCTCCGGAGTGGCAAGCACAAGTCAGTCGCCCAGGACACCGGAGGCGGGAACTCCAGTCGTAAGCAAAAGCGGAAAGCCGAGCCAGCTGCTCCTGGAGAAACCTTGGCCGTGACTCAAGGAAAGTTCAAAGGAAAGCCCAAAGGGCCTTGGAACCCCAAGAAAGTGAAGGATAAAGAAGGAAATGACGTGATGGATTTGCCATGTCACATCCACACGAAGAAAGATGAAGAGGGTAATTTCATTTACCCAAAGCATACCACTCGACAGTGTCGACTTTTGATACAGCAGTTCCAGGGGAAACTGTCCAAGGATAAGGAAAAGGAGTCAGACAAAGTTGAGGACAAGGGGGATATCGACGAGGAATACCCTCAGGACAATTCCACTCTGGTGATTTTTGCTGACGTTGAGAGCAAAAGTCGACTGAAATTTATAAACCGAGAGGTGAATATGGTTGCCCCGGTGACACCCAATTATCTGAAGTGGTCTCAGACGGCCATCACATTCGACCAGTCTGATCACCCGACGCACATAGCCACCCCTGGGAGGCAAGCTCTGGTGGTCGACCCAGTCGTCGAGGGCACTCGACTGACTAAAGTGTTGATGGATGGCGGCAGTAGTTTGAATATACTATACGCTGAGACGCTGAAAGGGATGGGCATTCCGATGTCCAGACTCAGCACAAGCAACATGAGTTTCTATGGAGTCATTCCTGGCAAGAAGGCCGCATCACTCGGCCAGATTGCTCTCGATGTGGTTTTTGGTGATTCCAAGAACTTCCGCAAAGAAAAGTTGACATTTGAGGTTGTAGATTTCCAGAGTGCCTACCATGCTATTTTGGGCAGGCCAGCTTATGCATGTTTTATGGCTCGACCATGTTACGTGTACCTCAAATTGAGGATGCCTGGCCCTAAAGGCGTGATCACTGTTACTGGTAATCGCAAGAAGGCGGAAGAGTGCTTCTAGAAAGGCTCAAAGATCGCTGAGGGAGTCCCGGACTAGGGGGTGTCCGGATAGCCGAACTATCATCATCGCCCGGACTCCAAGACTATGAAGATACAAGATTGAAGACTTCATCCCGTGTCCGGATGGGACTTTCCTTGGCTTGGAAGGCAAGCTTGGCGATACGCATATGTAGATCTCCTACCTTTGTAACCGACTTTGTGTAACCCTAGCCCTCTCCGGTGTCTATATAAACCGGATTGCTGTAGTCCATAGGACGAACAACAATCATACCATAGGCCAGCTTCTAGGGTTTAGCCTCCTTGATCTCGTGGTAGATCCACTCTTGTAACACACATCATCAATATTAATCAAGCAGGACGTAGGGTTTTACCTCCATCAAGAGGGCCCGAACCTGGGTAAAACATTGTGTCCCTCGTCTCCTGTTACCATCCGCCTAGACGCACAGTTCGGGACCCCCTACCCAAGATCCGCCGGTTTTGACACCGACATTGGTGCTTTCATTGAGAGTTCCTCTGTGTCTTCACCAATAGGCTCGATGGCTTCTTCAATCATCATCAACGACGCAGTCCAAGGTGATACCTTCCTCCCCGGACAAATCTTCATATTCGACGGCTTTGCACTGCGGGCCAATTCGCTTGGCCAACTGGAGCAGATCGAAAGCTACGCCCCTGGCCGTCAGGTCAGGTTTGGAAGTTTGAACTTCATGGTTGACATCCGCGGGGACTTGATCCTCGATAGGACCGAGCCACAGCCGAGCGTGCCGCACTGTCGCGACGAGCATGGTTTAGCTCTGCAGCCGGACAGTACCTTCGAGGCCGCACTCGAAACCGCTCCGATCTTCAATTCGGAGCCAGCTCCGCAGATCGAGGATGGATGCCTAGACACCACCTCGGGGGCCGCAACCTCTATGGTGATAGAGCCGAACACTGACTTTGTCCCTCATAAAACTCGTGACTCCGAGGTGCCGGACTCCTCGCCGGACTCCGAACCTCCTGTGCCCGCCCCGATCGAATTCGATTGGGCACCGATCATGGAGTTCACCGTAGCGGACGTCTTTCAACACTCACCTTTCGGCGACATCTTGAGTTCGCTAAAATACCTCTCGTTATCAGGAGAGACCTGGCCGGACTACGGTCAGGACGGTTGGGATGCGGACAACGAAGAAATTCAAAGCCCACCCACCACCCACTTGGTAGCCGCTGTCGACAATTTAATTGACATGCTAGACTACGACTCCGAGGACATCGACGGTATGGACGACGATGCCGGAGACAACCAAGAACCAGCGCCTACTGTGCACTGGACAGCCACCTCATCATATGACATATACATGGTGGATATCCCAAAAGATGGGAATGGCGAAGGAACAGAGGAGGATGACCCCTCCAAAAAGCAGCCCAAGCGCCGGCGTCAGCGGCGCCGCTCTAAATCCCGCCATAGCAAGAATGAAGATTCCGGCACCGGAGACAATAATACACCGGACAGTGCCGAAGACAACCCGCTCCAGCAAGATGCAGCGCAGGAGGACGGAGACGCCAGCCCTTATGAAGGAGCGGCAGAAGAAGAGGCAGAGGATTATACGCCTCCCTCCGGAGATGAAGCGAGCCTCGACGATGACGAATTCATCGTGCCCGAGGATCCTGTCGAACAAGAGCGTTTTAAACGCAGGCTTATGGCCACGGCGAACAGCCTCAAGAAAAAGCAGCAACATCTTAGAGCTGATCAGGATCTGCTAGCCGACAGATGGACTGAAGTCCTCGCGGCCGAAGAGCATGAGCTCGAACGCCCCTCCAAAAGCTACCCTAAACGCAAGCTGCTCCCCCGATTAGAGGAGGAGGCTTACGAACCCGCATCACCAGGAGACAATACGGCTGACCAACCACCCCGTGGTCGCGACAGAGAGGCCTCTAGGCCCTTCACTAGACCCGTACCCCGGCATCGCTCAAAAAGCACACTGCCACAGGGGAACACTCCGGACCTGCGAGATATATTGGAGGATAAGGCAAGACAATCAAGATCGATCTATGGATCGCGTGGGCATCCCACGATACGCGACGACAATCGTCGCGCCGGACACAGTAAGTCCGGCCGGGCCGAATAAAATAGACCAAGCTCCCTTGAGCTCCGTCGTGATATCGCCCAGTACAGAGGCGCCGCACACCCACTATGCTTCACAGATGAAGTAATGGATCATCAAATCCCCGAAGGGTTTAAACCCGTAAATATTGAATCCTACGATGGCACAACAGACCCCGCGGTTTGGATCAAAGACTTTCTCCTTCACATCCACATGGCCCGCGGTGACGATCTTCACGCCATCAAATACCTCCCCCTCAAGCTTAAAGGACCAGCCCGGCATTGGCTCAATAGCTTGACAGCAGAGTCAATTGGGAGTTGGGAGGACCTGGAAGCCGCATTCCTCGATAACTTCCGGGGCACTTATGTGCGACCACCAGACGCTGATGACCTAAGCCACATAATTCAGCAGCCAAACGAATCGGCCAGGCAATTCTGGACACGGTTCTTAACCAAGAAAAACCAAATTGTCGACTGTTCGGATGCGGAGGCCCTCGCGGCCTTCAAGCATAACATCCGCGACGAGTGGCTTGCCCGGCACCTGGGACAGGAAAAGCTGAAATCCATGACAGCCCTCACATCGCTCATGACCCGCTTCTGCGTGGGTGAGGACAGCTGGCTAGCACGCAGCAACAACCTCAGCAAAAATTCTGGCAGTCCGGACTTCAAGGACCGAAATGGCAGGCCGCGTCGCAACAAAAACAAATGCCGCATTAACGACGATCATATTGAGGATACGGCAGTCAATGCTGGATTCAGAGGCTCTAAACCCGGTCAGCGGAAAAAGCCATTCAAAAGAACTACTCCGGGTCCGTCCAATTTGGACCAAATACTCGACCGCTTGTGCCAGATACACGGCACCCCCGAAAAGCCAGCTAACCACACCAACAGGGACTGTTGGGTATTCAAGCAGGCAGGCAAGTTAATTGCCGAAAACAATGACAAGGGGCTGCATAGCGATGACGAGGACGAGACCCAACCGCCGAACAATAGAGGACAAAAGGGTTTCCCCCCACATGTGCGGACGGTGAACATGATATACGCAACGCACATACCCAAAAGGGAGCGGAAGCATGCACTTAGGGATGTCTACGCGATGGAGCCAGTTGCCCCGAAGTTCAATCCATGGTCCTCCTACCCGATCACTTTTGACCGAAGGGACCACCCCACCAGCATCCGCCGCGGCGGATTCGCCGCACTGGTCTTAGACCCAATCGTCGATGGATTTCACCAAACCAGAGTCCTGATGGACGGCGGCAGCAGCCTGAACCTGCTTTACCAGGATACAGTGCGCAAAATGGGCATAGACCCCTCAAGGATTAAACCTACCAAAACGACCTCTAAAGGCATCATACCAGGTGTAGAAGCCAATTGTACAGGCTCAATTACACTGGAAGTGGTCTTCGGATCCTCGGATAACTTCCGAAGCGAGGAGTTAATCTTCGACATAGTCCCGTTCCGCAGCGGCTATCATGCCTTGCTCGGACGCACCGCGTTTGCAAAGTTCAACGCAGTGCCGCACTACGCATACCTCAAGCTCAAGATGCCAGGCCCTCGAGGAGTCATCACGGTCAACGGAAACACTGAACGTTCTCTCCGCACGGAGGAACATATAGCGGCTCTCGCGGCAGAAGTGCAATGCAGCCTCTTAAAGCAATTCTTGAGTCCGGCCTTTAAGCGGGCGGACACAGCTAAGCGTGCCCGGAGTAACTTACAACA
Source organism: Triticum aestivum (assembly GCF_018294505.1). Lineage (NCBI taxonomy): Eukaryota > Viridiplantae > Streptophyta > Magnoliopsida > Poales > Poaceae > Triticum > Triticum aestivum. The sequence continues at coordinate 404,764,662 of NC_057813.1, read as the reverse complement.
AGACCACCTAGCACGTTCCGAGCACGCGTAGCAGTGCGGCCCCAACCCCAGCTCCTGCGAAACGTCAAAGCAGGTCCTTCGCGTACACCATTACGCTCTGAAGATACCATGGGCATGGGGAGAGGGGCACGACCACGATAAACCCAGACTGCGGCTCAACCACACCAGGGGCTCTCAAGTGTGTCGTTCTTTTTTCTTTTCTTTTCACCTTTTATTTTTTACCCACAGGACTCCGTTTGTCAGAGGCCCTGTCTGGCAGCAGATCTGCTGAACTCACGATGCAACAGCCAGGGAAGGATAAAGGCTACAACGAATATACAGGTGGTCTCCATTACGAGCATTTTTATACACCAATCTGCAGCCTACCCCTGGAGGGGGACATGTTTTAACAGTCCCATACCTTGCTTATCGCACTATTTGTATCATTCTGCATTCGTAGCAGCACTTATTGAATAAAACAATGCAGCACATTTTTGCTTATAATTGCATTTCCTTTTCATACATATGTTCATTCACGGCATATTGCATCCGTACACTTTGGTACGGCTAATATACACCAGGGGCTTATGTTCCCCGCATCATGGTGTGATGAGTCCGAACACTTTCACAAGTGCGGCACCCCGAACTTATAGCACTATATGCATCGGTTCCGAATCATGTCTTGGGTCAATAGTTGGGTTTGCCCGGCTCCCATGTTTTGGTACCTTACGTTCCGTTATATCGGCTAAGGTAGCACTGGGAGAACCACTGTGATTGCGCCCCAGTTGAGCTGGGTTAACGCCTCAGTGGAGAAAGCTAAAACTGACCGTCATGATGAGGCGAGAGCCGGTCGCTGTTCGAGAGGTTTTTTGCGAGTCCTTAAAGACTTATGCCGCTTAGAGCGAGGAGCCGGATACTGTCCGGCCAAGGCGTGGATAACGCCTCAAATTCGGCCTTCCGAAGACTAGGGGCTTCGCCGAAATTTAAAATTATAGAATTCTATGGCTAAGTGAGAGTGTTCAAGCATTATAAGTCCGGTTGCCTTGTTCGTTGTGTCGAGCGCCTCCCTAGATGGACCCAAAAATGGGAACAAGAGCGCTCGAGTTTATGCCGAACACCCCAGCACTCGTGGCATGGGGGCTAAAGCCGATGACTTGCCATCTCTCAGATTTGATAAATAGCCACACAGAAGGTAATATTTTAAATTAACAAGCGTTGCTTAGCGCATATGAACCAAGTTTTCAGCGCACAGGATAACAAAATGCGAGTCTACTCAAATATTACATCTTTGGAGCACTCACCCGCAATAGTGCGGGCGCCCTTCAGCACACTCTTATAATACATCTCGGGCGTGCGATGCTCCTTGCCCTCTGGTGGCGGGTCCGTCACAATCTTCTGGGCATCCATCTTGCCCTAGTGCACCTTTGCGCGGGCAAGGGCCCGGCGGGCACCTTCAATACAAGCGGAATGCTTGATGACTTCAACCCACGGGCACACATCCACCAGCCGCCGCACTAGGCCGAATTAGCTCCCAGGCATGGCCTCCTTAGGCCACAGCCGAACTATGAGGCCCTTCATGGCCTGTTCGGCCGCCTTGTGGAGCTCGACCAGCTGCTTCAGCTGGTCGCTAAGGGGCACCGGATGTCCGGCCTCAGCATACTGAGACCAGAAGACCTTCTCCGTCGAGCTCCCCTCCTCGGCCCGGTAAAATGCGGCAGCATCGGACACGCTGCGAGGAAGATCTGCGAACGCTCCTGGAGAGCTCCGAATTCGGGTAAGCAACAGGTAATTAACACTCACATGCTTACTTTGCATGAAAAATGCCTTACCCGCTGCTATTTTCTTCACCGCCTCAATCTCCTGGAGGGCCTTGTAGGCTTCTACCTTAGCGGCTTTGGCACTCTCAAGAGCCGTTGCAAGCTCAGACTCTTGAGTCTTCGAGTCACGCTCCAAGCTCTCATGTTTTTTCACGAGATCCTGGAGCTCTTGCTGTACCTCCGCCACCCGCGCCTCCTGCCTCTCTTGCTCGGTGCGCTCCACGGCCGCATTGCGTTCGGCCGCGACCACCGCCTCCTTCAGGGTCGCCACCTTGTTAGTGGCCCCTGCAATACCCAAGTTATCCTTGTCATTTTTCTTGCAACCAAATCCTTTTCTGTAAGGTACAATTTTCATAAGGTATTACTCACCTTCTTTTTCCTCGAGCTGCTTCTTGGCATGGCCGAGCTCGTTCTCGGACCGCTCGAGGTTTTCCTTCAAAGTATTGACCTCCGCAGTCAGTGCGGCAGAGGTCAGCAGCACAGCCTGCAATCCCATATTGACATATTTTCATGACTCATGCGTTTCTCTTTCTAAAGATCCTCAGTCCGACTTTTCTTTCCGAACACCGAACCGAGCATCAGGGGCTACTGTCTATGTGGTACCATTTTACATATATTGAAATTCTTACCTCAAAGCCTGTTAGAAGGCTGCTGCAGGCTTCGGTCAGCCCGCTCTTGGCGAGCTGAACCTTCTAAATCACCGCACTCATAACAGTGCGGTGTTCCTCTTCGATGGAGGTGCCGTTGAGCGCCTCCAGCAAATTATCCGGCACCTCCGGTTGGACAGAGGCAGCCGGGGTCGCGGTCTTGCCCTTCTTACGAAGGGGTCGCCCGCCAGACTCCGGAGCCACTGTGGCCTCCGGGGCTGAGTCCGGTGCAAAGTCCGGGAGGTTGTCCTGCGACACCTCCGGGGCCTCCTCCTCCTGGTAGGTCCCTTCCTGGGACCCCACCTCGGCGTCGTCCATGGCACGGGGGGTGGAGGCAGTCGGAAGGGAATCCATATCTGACGCACCCAAGGACCCGCTCGACGAAATGGGAAGATCATCCTTGGGCGGACTGCAGGGTTGTATGCGGCATTAGAAAGACATTATGTGGCGAAAAGAAAAAACCTTGAAGTTATTCGGGAGTCCGGATACTTACGATCTCGCCAGGGGCTTGGCCCTTGGAGGCCAGTCCTCGTCATCGTCACTGGCGTTGGCGGAGCGGTCCAGGGGAAGAGTTTTTCCCTTCTTGGACCCTTCGGCCTCCCTTGTTGGGGAGGCCTTCCTTTTCTTCCCTCCCCCCGCTGGGGGAGAGGCTTTCTTCTCCTCCTCACCTTGGTGGGAGGAGTCGGCCTCGGATTCATCATCCGATAGCACCTGAAAACGGGAACTCTTCCGAGTCCCCATGGCCTTCTTCTTGGCCTTCTTCTCCGGCACCACGTGGGGTGCCGGAGCCAGCAGCCCTGTTAGGAGGGCGTCCGCTGGGTCCTCTGGCAATGGGGCCGGACAGATAGTCCATTCGGCCTTCGCTAGCCAGTCCTGTCAAAGGTAAAGGGAGTTTAGATCCCGCATAGAGTCAAACTATGGAAAACAAGTGGCATAATCACTTACCTCATCAGCCGGACGCTGCGAGCGGAATCCGCGATCTTCGGTAGCGGATGCGGGAGCTTCGGCGCCCTTGAACAACTCCTTCCAGACATCTTCGTACGTAGTGTCGAAGAGCCCGCCTAGGGTCTGGTGCTGCGCCGGATCAAACTCCCACATGTTGAAACCCCGTCGTTGGCACGGGAGAATCCGGCGGATGAGCATGACCTGGACTACGTTGACAAGCTTGAGCTTCTTGTCCACCAGCTTCTGGATACAGGCTTGGAGTCTGGTCAGCTCCTCCGAATTCCCCCAGATCAGGCCACTCTGTTTCCAGGAGGTGAGCCGTGTAGGGATGCCGGATCTGAATTCGGGGGCCGCTGCCCAATCGGCGTCACGCGGCTCGGTGATGTAGAACCACCCCGATTGCCACCCCTTGATGGTTTCCACGAAAGTGCCTTCCAGCCACATAACATGGGACATCCTGCCCACCATGGCGCCTCCGCACTCCGCTTGGCTGCCCTTCACAACCTTCGGCTTGACACTGGAGGTCTTGAGCCACAAGCCGAAGTGGGGCTGGATGCAGAGGAAGGCCTCGCACACGACGATAAACGCCGAGATGTTGAGGATGAAATTCGGGGCCAGATCATGGAAATCCAGGCCGTAGTAGAACATGAGCCCCCGGACGAAGGGATGAAGTGGGAAGCCCAGTCCGCGGAGGAAATGGGGAAGAAACACTACCCTCTCATGGGGCCTGGGGGTGGGGATGAGCTCTCCCTCGTCGGGGAGCCGGTGCACGATGTCACTAGACAAGTATCCGGCGTCGCGCAGCTTCTGGATCTGCCCCTCCGTGACGGAGGAGGCCATCCACTTGCCTCTTGCTCCGGACATAGTTGGAGAAGGTTGAGGTGAGAAGTGCGGACTTGGGCGCTGGAGCTCGAGTTCGCGGAGATGGATAAGCCAAGGAGGAAGAAGGCGCAGGTAAAAGGGTTGGATCTTTATCTCCTTATATGGGCGGACAGAAACACGCGTCCCCACCGGCCTGGTAAAACTCGCTTATCTCCCAAGCGTCACAATCAATGGCGCGGTTGGGTTACCCACGTCCGTATTGATGGGAATCCCGGAATAAGGGGAACACGATCTCTGCTTCGACAAGACATGCCAAGGAAACCGCCTCGCTAAACGCGCTGAGGTGGAACAATAAAAACAATTCGAGTAAAGGCTTGGAAGTGGTGTGACGTCACGCCACAGAATACGTCAGCAGATTGATCTTGTGTAATATTATTTTCTCTACGGTGGTATGTGGAATTTATTTTTGCAGAGCCGAACATTATCCTGGTGTTCACAATCTTCTATAAATTATTCGGAGGAAGAATCCTCCTTGCAATGCCGAAGACAATATGCGCGCCGGACTCGTCATCATTGAAGCCTGGTTCAGGGGCTACTGAGGGAGTCCCGGACTAGGGGGTGTCCGGATAGCCGAACTATCATCATCGGCCGGACTCCAAGACTATGAAGATACAAGATTGAAGACTTCGTCCCGTGTCCGGATGGGACTTTCCTTGGCGTGGAAGGCAAGCTTGGCGATACGGATATGTAGATCTCCTACCTTTGTAACCGACTTTGTGTAACCCTAGCCCTCTCTGATGTCTATATAAACCGGATGGCTGTAGTCCATAGGACGAACAACAATCATACCATAGGCTAGCTTCTAGGGTTTAGCCTCCTTGATCTCGTGGTAGATCCACTCTTGTAACACACATCATCAATATTAATCAAGCAGGACGTAGGGTTTTACCTCCATCTAGAGGGCCTGAACCTGGGTAAAACATCGTGTCCCTCGTCTCCTGTTACCATCCGCCTAGACGCACAGTTCGGGACCCCCTACCCGAGATCCGCCGGTTTTGACACCGACAATCGTCGATGCTCAAATGGTGCCAGAAGAGTGGCAGGAACACCAGAGAAATGCAGACCCGAGTGATTTGTTGCGAGCCAAGAAGCCCGCTACGGAATCAGTGTTTCAGTCGTCCGGTGAGACAAAACCAGTTCACATCCACTGGACCGACCCCAATGCTGCTCTGACTAATATCTCCACAACACTCGACCCCAAATAGGAAGAAGCACTCATCCAGTTCCTCCGTGAGAACTGGGACATCTTTGCATGGAAACCTTCTGACATGCCAGGTGTACCCAGGGGGCTGGTTGAGCACCGTCTGCGAGTCGATTCAAAGGCAAAACCTGTCAAGGAACATCTACGACGGTCCGCCGTCCAGAAAAGGAAGGCTATTGGCGAAGAGGTGGCTCAGCTCTTAGCCGCAGAGTTTATCCGAGAGATTTACCACTCCGAGTGGCTCGCCAATGTTGTCATGGTCCCCAAGAAGGACAATTCACTTCGCATGTGCATTGACTTTAAACATATCAATTGGGCCTGCCCGAAAGATCATTTTCCTCTTCCCCGCATCGACGAAATAAGTCGACTCGACTGCGGGATGTGAGCGACTGTCTTTCTTAGACGCCTATTCCGGGTACCATCAGATCCATCTGTATGGACCCGATGAGATCAAAACAGCTTTCATCACCCCATTCGGGTGCTTCTGTTATGTCACCATGCCATTCAGGCTCAAGAATGCCGGAGCCACGTTCATGAGGATGATTCAGAAGTGTTTGCTCACTCAAATCAGTCGGAATGTGGAAGCATACATGGATGACATTGTGGTCAAGTCACGGAAAGGTTCCGACCTGCTGACTGACCTTGCTAAAACATTTGCCAACCTCAGGAGGTATGATATCAAGCTTAATCCATCCAAGTGCACATTCGGAGTTCCTGGCGGAAAGTTACTCAGTTTTCTCGTTTCCGAACGAGGAATCGACGCAAACCCAGAAAAAGTGGGCACTATACTCCGAATGAAATGACCTGTGCGTGTGCACGATGTTCAGAAGCTTACTGGTTGCTTGGCCGCTTTAAGTCGATTCATCTCTCGTCTCGGTGAGAAGGCATTACCTCTTTACCGACTGATGAAGAAGTCAGACAAGTTCGAGTGGACTCCTGAAGCTGATGCAGCGTTTGCAGAGTTAAAAACCCTGCTTTCCACCCAGCCGGTGCTTGCTGCCCCGATCAGCAAAGAGCCTTTGCTGCTTTACATAGTAGCCACAGGACAAGTCGTCAGTACAGTACTTACGGTCGAGCGGGAAGAAGAAGGGAAAACCTTCAAAGTTCAGCGCCCAGTATGTTATATTTCTGAAGTCCTGACCCCTTCAAAGCAAAGATACCCTCATTATTAGAAGCTTGTATATGGGATTTATATGACCACGAAGAAAGTTGCTCACTATTTCTCTAACCATACCATCACAGTCATCAGCGACTCTCCATTATCAGAGACTCTGCACAACAGAGATGCAACTGTTCGAGTGGCAAAATGGGTGATTGAACTCCTTCCCTTGGATATTAGATTTGAGGCAAAGAAAGCTATCAAATCCCAAGCAATAGCAAATTTCCTCGCCGAGTGGACTGAACAGCAATTGCCGACTCAAGTTCACTCGGAGCACTGGACCATGTTCTTCGATGGCTCTAAAATGCTGAATGGTTCTGGTGCTAGGGTAGTGTTGGTTTCCCCCCGAGGAGATAAGCTCAGATATGTACTCCAGATTCACTTTGACTCCTCCAACAACGAAGCAGAATACAAAGCACTTTTGTATGGCTTGCGTATGGCCATTTCACTCGGCGTCCGTCGCCTCATGGTCTACGGTGACTCTGATTTGGTGGTTAACCAAGTGATGAAGGAGTGGGACGTCAGAAGCCCAGCTATGACTGGTTACTGCAACGCAGTAAGAAAGCTGGAAAATAAATTTGAGGGGTTAGAGCTTCATCACGTACCTCGACTGAAAAATCAAGCAGTTGATGACTTGGCAAAGATAGGTTCCAAAAGAGAAGCCATTCCCAGTGGCGTGTTTTTGGAACATGTCCACATGCCGTCGGTTCAAGAGGATCTTTTCACCGAAGAAGCCCCGCAGCCAAAAAGTGCCACGGATCCGACTGAAGTTGAGGTCCCAGCTGTGGTCGACTTAATCATGGAAGTTCTGGTTATCACTCCCGATTGGACAGTGCCTTACATCACGTATATCCTAAGGAAAGAGCTCCCAGAGAATGAAGAAGAGGCTCGGCAGATCGTCCGTCGATCCAAGGCCTTTACTGTCATGAAGGGACAGTTGTACAGAGAAAGTGCGACTGGAGTCAGCCAGAAATGCATAACGCCGGAAGAGGGTCGAATGATTCTCAACGACATCCACTCGGGGACCTGTGGCCATCATGCGTCCTCTCAGACCATCGTGGCTAAAGCATACCGAGCGGGTTTTTACTGGCCCAGAGCAAATGAAATGGCGAAAGAGATAGTCAACAAGTGTGAAGGATGTCAGTTCTACTCCAATATGTCACACAAGCCCGCCTCAGCCTTGAAGACCATTCCAATCGTCCGGCGTTTTGCTGTTTGGGGGTTAGATATGGTTGGACCACTGAGAACTGGCAGGAGCGGCTTTACCCATGTACTGGTGGCAGTCGACAAGTTCACCAAGTGGATCGAAGCCAAGCCCATTAAAAATCTTGATGCTGGCACTGCCATCAACTTCATCAGAGAATTGATATTCAGATATGGGGTTCCACATAGCATCATCACTGATAATGGGTCAAACTTCGATTCCGATCAATTCAAAGCCTTCTGCGCTTCTCAAGGCACACGAGTCGACTACGCTTCAGTCGCCCACCCCTAGTCGGATGGACAAGCAGAAAGAGCAAACGACCTAATTCTCAAAGGACTGAAACCCCGGTTGATGCGTGACCTCAAGCACGCAGTAGGCGCGTGGGTCAACGAACTTCCATCAGTTCTTTGGGGATTGAGGACTACTCCAAATTTCTCGACTGGGAGAACTCCGTTCTTTCTTGTCTACGGAGCTGAAGCGGTTCTGCCAATTGACCTGCTTCACAATGCACCGTGAGTCGAGCTCTACTCTGAAGTCGAAGCAGAACAAGCCCGGCAGGACGCAGTCGACCTTCTGGAAGAAGAAAGAGAGATGGCCATGATCCGATCAACCATCTATCAGCAAGACTTGCGCCGATTCTACGCCAGAAATGTGAAGAGCCGAGCCTTCCAAGAAGGAGACTTGGTCCTCCGAGTGGACCAACAGAAGCCACACAAACTCGCCCCTACTTGGGAAGGCCCCTTCATTGTTACCAAAGTTCTCCACAACAGAGCATACCGTCTTTACAACGTCGATCGCCAGATTAACGAGCCACGAGCTTGGAATGCGGATCTGCTCCGCCCCTTTTATACTTAAGTATTCACTCGGATGAGTTGTAATAAAAGTACTTCTGTAGTTTATTTATCAAAGACAAGAGTTTTATAATTTTCCTAGTGATTGTTGTTACTTTTGTCCACATAAAGCAGTCCCCCAGTGGGTGGCTTAGTTGCGCATCCGTTTCCCCTAAGGACAATGATCGTTCGAAGGCGAATGCAAACATATTCAATGGAAAACCCAAGTTCAGATAACGTTCTACGGATCCAGAAGTGCTCAGGCACCAAGCCTGTTAAAGTTTATCGGTTACAAAACCACTCGGCATTCCGAGGCAAATTTAAGGCATCAAGCATAGAAGTTTTTTACTCCTCCCGCGGAGGACTGGAAGGCGCAACGAACTCGTCCAGGTCGATTCCATCTGCGATCCGAGTGGCAGCAGAAATGAAGATCTCCATGAAAGATCGGAAGTCATGCTTCTTGGTATTGGCCACCTTGAGAGACACCAGCTTGTCCTCTCACGCGTCCTTGCAGTGAACACGGACCAGAGACAGAGCAACGTCAGCACCGCACCTGGCAGAAGACTTCTTCCATTCTTGCACTCGACTTGGAACTTTGTTCAGTCGAGTCATCAGAGACTCGAGGTCGTTCTAAAGTGTTTCTCCTGGCCAGAGTGCTGTGTCGATGCGCGATGTTGCAACCTTCAGTCTCGCAAGATAGCCGACCACGGCAGCAACACGAGACTCGAGACGGAGCACGTTCATGGCGGCTTCATCCTTCACAGGAGAGTTGATGGGATCCTAGCCAGTTTCCACTCGACTAGTCTCCTCTTCAAAGTTTTGGCAGAATTCTGTGGATACGATCCAACGATGAGCTAACAGTCCTACAATAAGTCAATGATTGCAAGTCAGTCGGATATAAGGGGTTACCTTCGAGCATGATGAATAACTTCTTGGCGAGCCCTCCCAGATAAGCCTCTAAGTCGTTCTTCTTTCCCACCAGTTCGCTAGCCTTGTCACTCAGGGCTATCTTGTCATTCTTCAGTCGGCTGACCTCCTTGTTGGCCGCGCCAAGAGTTGCTTTCAGATTGGTATTCTTCTCTTCAAGTTTGCTGATTGAAGCCAGCTTTTCTTCTGCGAGTTTCGTCTTGTCCGAAGCCGCTTTCTGCGCCTCGGCGAGGTCAAGGTCTTTCTTCTTCAGAGCACCCCTTAGTTTATCTGCAAAATGACAGTGAGATCAGACTCAGGAATGGACAAAAAATAAGGGTAGTCGTCAAGGTTCTCACCAAACATACCTTTTGCCTCCTCCTTTGCCTTCGTGAAGTTCTCCTGGACAAGCTTCAAATCAAGTTCGAGCTGGATATGCTTGTTCTCCAACTCAGTATAATGAGCCACAAGCTCGCAAGATTTCTGCGAAAGATCAGTCGACAGACATCAAAGACAGGTCACTTCCGAGTGACTAAGAGAAAAATCGTAGCATTTCTAAGACTATAGCCGAATCAAAATATTCAACTGTAGTCTCGGGGACTACACCCAGTGGGTGCACTCAGCGTGCCCCCACTGGTTCTACCGGCTCGGATCGATCAGTCGACCGAAAGTAGCTAACTGCCAACAGTTAGACACAGTTTAAAAAAAAGCGAAGTATTCTTCAGACCATAGCCGCCTACCAGCAGTCGACCACGGTCTCGGGGACTACACCCAGTGGGTGCACTCAGCGTGCCCCCACTGGTTCCATGATTCCATTCGACCAGATCGAGTGAAGAAATTAAAAGAGAAAAAAGTCCAAGACATAAAGACTACAGTCGACTGCCAGCAGTCCACCGTAGTCTCGGGGACTACACCCAGTGGGTGCACTCAGCGTGCCCCCACTAATCCAGACATTTCAATCGACACACCCAGTGGGTGTATGACAAATATTAAGATTTTCAGAAAGAAAAATTGTCAGGTATCATATTCTAACAGAACAGGCGGTGGTCAACTAACCTGGACATTGCTCTGAAGAGCTGAACTTGCATCATAAGCTGCTTGGCTGGCATCTCGGATCGCCTTCACCTGCTCCATCATGACCCCCGCTTGGCGTATGGCTTCCTTGGCAGCACCTGCTTGGTCCTCTGGGACGTGGTGTGTGGAGAAGAGGGAAGGTGGATCAGCACTCGACGACGGAGGGCGGGCACTCGTCAACGACACCGCAAAGGACACGGTAGCCCGAGCAACGTTGCCCCCCTCCGGAACCAATGTCTCAGGTGCTGACGCAACCTGAGCAGTCTTGCCAGTAGACGCTTTCCTGTTCCTCCTTTGCCTCAGTGGCTCCTCATCGTCATCGTCAGGGAGATCAATGATAATGCTAGGTGGAGCTACATAAAAGGTTCAAAGTTAAAAATGAAGATCCGATCGACCGAAAGTGAAACTGCATAGATCATACCAGGATTGGAAGTGGCAGCATCCTCCATTTCTTGATCTTCATGCCTGGCTGAGGTCTCCGAAGTAGCAGCACTGCGATTTCAGAAATTAGTCGGTCAGTGATCGGGTCGACCAAGAATATATCCATGTTGAAAGAGAAAACATGAGTTATGCCATTACCCAGAAATAGTCGGAATCTCCATCCTCATCTTTGGTAGGGCCTTCGCCAGTTTTGTCGGTGCCGCTCGGGGTTGCTTCGGCGCTTTTTCAGTCGGCGCCGGAGAAGTCGTCTGTGGGCGTTTGGTCGACTGCCCAGCAGGCACAGCTCCCTTGCCACGCTCGACTGCAGGATCATGGGCGAGCTTGGACCGTATTTCAGTACGAGGAGGCTCAACTACCTCCTCCTCTTCCTCCTCCTCTTCCTCATCAGAGCCAGCATCTTCTTCACCCTCGTCGCCGTCCGACTCCCACTCCTCCTGGCTTTCACCTCCACTTCCTTCTTCTTCTTCGGTCCGTTCTTGCGCCCCGTTGGGCATCGAGTACATCTCGGTAGTGATCTGGAAGGCAACAAATAAGACAAAGGTCAGTCGACCGAATTGAAGCAAAGCGGAATGAAGAAGACAGAGTCACAGTCATAGAAATGTGGTCAGACCTTGTCTGGTTCGTAGGACTGGTCGAGTGGCGGGATCCTCCTGGCTCCACAAGGATTATCTTTATTCCCTGTGATGGCGGTCATCCACCTCTCCAGAGTGGCATCGTCGACCTCCTCCGGGTGGACCCGAGTGGTGTCTTTAGTACCAGAGTACAACCACATCGGATGGCCCCGATATTGAAGTGGTTGAATGCATCGTCGAAGGAAAACCTCTAGAAGATCCATGCCCGTCACTCCGTCGCGAATGAGCTGGACCACGCGCTCCACCAACATCCTAACCTGAGCCTTCTCCTCCGGAAGCACCTTCAGAGAAGATGGCTTGTTCACTCGGTCCATGGAGAACGGGGGGAGGCCAGTCGACTGCCCTGGCGTCGACTGGTCTTGGCAGTAGAACCAGGTCGACTGCCACCCTCGAACTGACTTGGGAAGGGTCATGGCTGGAAAGGCACTCTTACTCCTCATCTGAACTCCAAGACCCCCACACATCTGGATTACTTGGGTTCTCTTGTCACTCGGGCTAGCCTTTTTCACCGTCTAAGAGCGACAGGTGAAAATGTGTTTGAAAAGGCCCCAGTGCGGCCGACAACCCAAGAAGTTTTCGCACAAAGACACGAAAGCGGCGAGGTAGGCAATGGAGTTGGGTGTGAAGTGATGGAGTTGTGCCCCAAAGAAGTTCAGAAACCCCCGAAAGAAAAGATTCGGTGGCAGAGAAAAACTGCGATCTACATGGGTGGCTAAGAGGACGCACTCACCCTCCTGAGGCTGCGGCTGCCACTCCTTTCCTGGAAGCCTTGCTGACCCATGGGGGATCAGTCCTTTGTTGGCCAGGTTGTCGAGGTCCTTCTGGGTGATGGTCGAGCGGATCCAGTCTCCCTGGATCCAACCTTGCGGCAGGACGGACCGTGATGAGGATCCGCCCCGACTAGTCGCTCTCCCCTTCGCCTTCGCCGTCGCCTTCTTCGCCCGCTCCAAAGCCGCCGTCTTTTCCTTCACCATCGTCGCCGGCGAGGCGCGCAAGGAGCAGCGGGGCGGAGGTGGAAGCGAGCGCAGCGGGCGAGTTAGAGGAAGAGGGAGAGGGGAATGAGGGCGCACTGTTCGAAAAAACCCCGTCCGACGCCTTATATGAAGTCTCTTCCGAGTGGCTGACTGGTAGGCCCGGACGACCCTGTCAAATCCCGCGACAGGTGCGCGCGCGATACGTGGCGAAAAAGATGGTGTGGAGATCGAGGCGTCTTTGCCTTATCCCATCCGAGTACCGCGGCCTCCTCCGCTTCGTGCGCTTCCCGAAATTCGGATCCCGTCAAATCCGCGGATAGCAAAGCAACCTGTCAGACAACAGATTTCCTCCGATTCGTCGCTCGAAAATCTCCAAGTTTGTAAAGTTCACTCGGCAGATGCAAAGAATGGATCAAGGCGACTGAAAGAGAAGTTGACGTCATCACTAAAAAGTCATTGATCCATAGTAAGACACTCTCGCAGCACGAAAAGCAGGTCAGAAGAATTCTCAACTCCTTCCTCACTCAAGCCTCGATCCATTCAAGGGCTAATGATGAAGCCATGTACCTAGGGTAGGGTCATGGACCTGTCCAAGGTACCCTCCCCAAGGACATCTCTAGAAGAAACTGTCTTTCAGTTGACCTGGAAAGGATTCCACTTGACGGACTCGAAGACACTCAACCATGAAGACTCACTCGACCACCAGGAGATCTAGGGTCACTCTACATCCAAACGGTCTGTTATTCAGTAGTCTTTATGGCCATGATATCACTTTAAGTAAGACGTTACCAGTAACGCCAGGCCTTTATGTACATTGAACCCTCCGCTACGTGGGTTGGCTGGGGTCCTGGCGCACTCTATATAAGCCACCCCCTCCACAGGCAGAAGGGTTCGCACCCCTGTAACTCACACGCATATAATCCAGTCGACCGCTTCTGGGCACCGAGACGTAGGGCTGTTACTTCCTTCGAGAAGGGCCTGAACTCGTAAAACCCTTGCGTGTACAACTACTCCATAGCTAGGATCTTGCCTCTCCTTTAGTACCCCCCTACACTACTGTCAGACTTAGAACCACGACAGTGGTCATAGCCTTGGTTTCACAACCTAGGAGAGTATGGCGTCTAGCGAGGGAAATTACCACTGTAGAGGTCCTTACTTTGATGGACCATCAAATAATCATGCTAATCAAGAAAAACGAATGCCAATGATAAGGAGAAGATTGAGATCCTAACTAAAGAACTAAACACTCTTAAGTTAGCTCATGAAACTATCTTGGAAGGCCATCGAGAACTTTTAAAGACTCATGAGAAGTTACGCTTTGAAAAGCTCAACCTTGAGCAAGAGCATGTGTTTTTAAAGGCAATCAATGATGATCTTCACAAGAAAAGTTATTCTTACATTGCCAAGCGTTTACTCTTATCTGCTTACATGCCTCAAGTCAAGTCTAGTAACAAGAACAAGAAAGATGCTTCTTCTAGTAGTAACAATAATCATGCTAAATCCAATGTTGTTGCTTCTAGTAGTTCTCTTGGTTCCACTAATGATTCTCTTAGCCAAGTTACAGTTGAGCAAGAAAATAGCTTATTTAAGGGAATTATAGAGAAATGTGTTTACAAGAGCCTTGCCGGGAGTAAGCAATTCGAGCAAATTTTACGCAAGCAAGGAAGGCACCGGAAGAATCAAGGTGTTGGTTTTTAATGAAAGTTCAATGCCAATGGAGTTGAGTGGGAAGAAGATCAATACCCCAAGACAAAGTTTGTTCCTCAACAAGAGAAGTATGATCCTACTTCTTTCAAAGGGACACAAGCTCAAGATGATCTTCCACCATAAGACCACAAGCAAAAAGGCAAGGACAAGCTTCAAGAGGAGATTGATGCATTTGAAGAAGCTCCTAAGGCCTTGGTGAAGTGGGTTCCCAAGACTACATCAAGTTCTACTTCATCAAGTACAAATACAACTCCAAGGATTCCCATCAAGATGATGTGGATCCCAAAGAAGAAGAACTAGAGAGTTCTTGAGGGTGACTCCGCCAACATACTTTACTCATATCATTTTGGCAAGGACGAGTGCAATCAACTTCCACATCTTGCACTAGTTCAAGGAGTCACAAACCCTCTTGTTGGTAAGACAAGGGACAAGGTAACCTAATGCTTTCATGGACATCATCTTGGTATGCATCACTCTATGTCTATGGATATCCTTGTTTGTTCCTTGTGGGACTAACCCATGTAGGTCTTGAAAGTGAAACTCACTCCAATGGATTGCTCCAACTGATCTACATCAACATTGAGCATCCACATCTTCAACACCTACATGAAGTCATCATCGACAAAACCCAAGGTTAGTTCATCCCTCTTAGGGGGGATCTCACATCTAGGGGGAGCTTTACTCTAAGTATTGAGCTAAAGCAACTCTAATGGTGTGAAAACAACAATGCTTTATGTAAAAGTGGTAACCCCACTTGTGCTTAAACGATGAGTATGACCTATGATCAAATGTTGTCATTTGACTCCTATGTCAATATACTCATATATAGATGACCTAGTCATCGCCAATTGTTTGATAGATGCTAGTATTGGTTGTGCATGCTTTGCCACATATTTCATTTGCCATTTTATTGTGTGAGCATGTTGGTTGCATATTTTACTCATTCGAGGACATCCACTTGTCGTTTTGATTGTTTGGTTTCTTTCCTTTTGCCAAGTGGATGGACAAGAATGCCTAAGAACCTTCTCTAGCTATCTATGCTTTTCTTGTCTCACACTCTATTCATGCTACATCACAAAGTTTGATCAAGTCAGATTCGAACCACTCTGTGTGAGGAGCACTCGGAGTCCCCGATTCGTCATAGATTTAAACTTCCAAAACCTCTTTGTGCGTTTCGGTCTGACCGATTCATCCGTTTCCATCATACCGAGATCACTAAGTTGATCTAGGTTTTCAACCTCGGTGCAACCGATTAAAACTTTTTGGTCACACCGAGTTGCAGTAACTGCTTGCACTTTTGCATCTCGGTGCCACCGAGTTGTTCCACTCGGTCACACCGACAGGGTCAGGCTATATATACTCACGGGTCAAATTTTGGAATTTTTTCGAAACCCCTTCGCCCGCGCATAGCCTGCTCTGCCTCTTTGGGTCTCCGGATCGTCCTCCTCATCGCCAGCGACCTCCCGCCGCTGGTCTCCACCGCCATCAACGGCATTCTGCCCCGCCGTTGCCACCATAGCAAGTTCGTCGCCGAACTAGTGTATGAACTTGAACTTTGTGCTATCCTTAACTCCGATTCCTAGCACATTGCATTGCCATGAATCTTGCCACATTTGAAATCATTCTATCTAGCGAAAGCACTCCGTATATTAGATTTGATTTGAAAATTTAGGGTTAGGTTTCCGCAAAATTCATCTCGAACTGACCGGCTGTAGAAATCGTTCTCACCGATTTGGCTTAAGCCATTGCACATGTGATTTTTGGTCTGACCGAGAATTGCAAATCAGTGTGACCGAGATCGATTGTTTGTGAAACCCTAGCAGTCTCGGTGCCACTAAACTGTGACTCGGTCTGACCGAGTTCACTAGTTTAGGTTCCGAAAGCTGCTTCGGTATCACCGAGTCTACAAATCGGTAGCTCCGAAATGCTTTCTGTGGAAAACTAAAACTAAGTTTTTGACTCAATTGTTTTGCAAAAACCTCTGTGCTTTATGATGCTAATCTACTCTACCTCATCTATATCTATTCACAGGGTCTGCTGTCAGTGAGTTTGCAAAATGTCTGATCAAAGTGATAGCCAAAAAAGATCTGAGCAGCCAGGACAGTTAAGTGAGGGCACTAGTCCCTCCAGTACCTCAGATGAGGGTAGCAGGAGCACTCCCAGCAACTTGCCAAAGGCAGCCACTAGGACAAGGAAGAAGAGAACATCTGAATTAGAGGATGAAGATTATGTGGCCGTTGAGGATGAGGCCACTTCAAAGAAGAAGGTGCTAAAAAAGGAGTATGCCACAACTGCTGCAACAAAGCTAGGAATGAGAACAAAGGTTCCAGCAAGAAGAGTGCCAATGTCAAAAGCCAGAGCCTCAACTGTAGATGCTTCTAAGTCAAAAATGGAGTTTAGTCTTGAACCCAAGGAAACTAGAGATGGCAAGAAGAGGAAAGAAAGGGTCAAGAAGACCATTGCCAGAGTTATTGGAAAGCCCTCTATGAGGAGAGATTTTGATGAAGAAGAAGAGGAAGAGGATGCTGCTCCAGCACCTAAAGCTCAGAAGCTAATGGGAGATGCTATCAAATCAGGGTCTGCTCCATCAAAGCCCAAGTCTGCTCCCAAAGCTCCAGCTCAAAAGACTGCACCCAAGAGGAACACCAAAAGTATACCTACATCAGAGAAGAACAAGACCCCAGTGTCTGATTGTGGAAACGATCAAGAGAACAATAGCTGATCAAAAGGGAAGTTGTGGGTATGCTCCACACATTCAGGAGCTCATAAACTCAAAGATGGGCACATGGACATATCTTTTGGATAAGGAGCATCTACCCTTATACCCTGAATTTGAAGATAACACTGTTGAGATGAATGAGGAGGAACCATCATCTGTGCAAGCACATGAAAAGAGAGAGAAAGCAAGGGCTGAGAAAGCTGCAAAGATGCCAACTGTAGAAGAGGCATCTCAAGTGTTTCTGAAGAGCAAGCAAGACCAGCTTGGCTACTTGATTGCCTCCACCTTGAGGATTGAGAAGGGCTTGGCCACCCTGACTCAAAACTAGGAGAGTTTGGAGAGAATCATTGAGCAGAAGTTCTATGCTCTTGATGTGAAGGTCACTGAGATACAAACTGTAGTTGAGCAACTTCAGGAGGATGTGGAGGAGAAGAAGGGCAAGTCTACTACAGATGCATTTGCTAGAGTGCCCAGAGGTCAAAGATCTACTGCAGTGCCTGTTCCAGACACCAGAGCTACATCATCTGCACTAGCTACAACTTCAGTGCCACCAGCTCCAGCAGCCACTCCACCAGCTCCAGCTACATCAACTGATGCTTTCGTCCTTGGAGTCATCTCTACACCACCTCATGAAGACCAAGCCTAAGAGTCGTTTAGCACTATGCATTTTTTGTGAACTTTTTGGTAACTTGTTGCCAAAGGGGGAGAAAAATGTATAGATCATAGGCTCTTATTTATTTGTGTGTTTGCTTGATACATTATGCCTTTTGTGAGATACTTGGATGATCATGTGTTTGGTCATATGCTACCTTAATGCTTGTTGGATGATACTATCTTTTATATCCTTATATGATCATTCACTTTGCTTGGTGATGAGTGCATGTGTTCAATCATTATCATTTTGAGCGCTCCACCAAGATGAATGTGACATGGAAGAGTGACCCATGATCCTAACTCATTGTGCATTTGCAGTCCAAAGCAAATTTTAAGTAATGCAAAAATTTAGGGGGAGCTCTTGCTTTTCACATACTTCTCAAAGCGACAACGTTTTTCAATCTTATTATCATTTGTCAAAGCATTGATCTATATGTTGTCATCAATTACCAAAAAAGGGGGAGATTGAAAGTGCAACTATCCCTGGGTGGTTTTGGTAATTCCTAACAACATATAGCTCATTGAGCTAATGCTATTTCAAGATAAATATTTCAGGAAAGCTTAATGATTGGCATGGCATGGAAGAGAAAAGTGGATCTCTCAAAATGCTAAGGACAAAAGGATTGGCTCAAGCTCAAAGCACAAGACTCTACATTTTCTATTTTAGTGATCCAAGATCACATTGAGTCTATAGGAAAAGCCAATACTATCAAGGAGGGATGAGGTGTTGCTTAATGGGTTTCTTGCTCAAAATGCTTAGTGATATGCTCCAAAGCCCTCAACTACTTTCTCACATCCACATATGTCCCAAACCAAAAGTCAAACTCGGCCCCACCGAATCTGTCTATCCGGCGCCACCGAGTTCTCATGACATAGCCACTGCCACAAACCCTAATCAAATCGGTCTCACCGATAGGGATCTCGGTCTCACCGAGATGGGATGGTAATCTCTCTGTTTGGCTTCATAACGTTTCGGTCCAACCGAGATGAGCGATCGGTCCCACCGAGATTGCAATGCAAACTCTCTGTTTCCCTTTCGTAACGTTTTGGTCCAACCGAGATGAGCAAATCGGTCCCACCGAGTTTGCCTGACCAACTCTCTGGTTAGCTTATTACCAAAATCGGTCTCACCGAGTTTGAGAAATCGGTCTCACCGAGATTACGTTATGCCCTAACCCTAACCATATCGGTCCCACCGAGTTGACATGTCGGTCCCACCGAAAATCCTAACGGTCACATTTGTTACTAAATCAGTCCGACCGAGTTTCACGATTCGGTCCCATTGAGTTTGGTAAGTTGTGTGTAATAGTTAGATTTTGTGTGGATGCTATATATACCCCTCCACCCACTCTTCATTCGTAGAGAGAGCCATCAGAACGTGCCTACACTTCTAGTATACATTTTCTGAGAGAGAACCACCTACTCATGTGTTGAGACCAAGATATTCCATTCCTACCACATAAATCTTGATCTCTAGCCTTCCCCAAGTTGCTTTTCACTCAAATCTTCTTTCCACCAAATCCAAATCCTGTGAGAGAGAGTTGAGTGTTGGGAAGACTATCATTTAAAGCACAAGAGCAAGGAGTTCATCATCAACACACCATTTGTTACTTCTTGGAGAGTGGTGTCTCCTAGATTGTCTAGGTGTCACTTGGGAGCCCCCGTCAAGATTGTGGAGTTGAACCAAGGAGTTTGTAAGGGCAAGGAGATCGCCTACTTCGTGAAGATCTACCCTAGTGAGGCAAGTCCTTCGTGGGCGACGACCATGGTGGGATAGACAAGGTTGCTTCTTTGTGGACCCTTCATGAGTGGAGCCCTCCGTGGACTCGCGCAGCCGTTACCCTTCGTGGGTTGTAGTCTCCATCAACGTGGATGTACGATAGCACCACCTATCGGAACCACGACAAAAACATCTGTGTCTCCAATTGCGTTTGCCTCCTCAAACTCCTTCCCTTTACCTTTATATGCAATTGTTTTACATTCCTCTGCTACACTCTTAGAATTGCATGCGTAGGTTCATTGCTTGACTAGTGCTAAGTTGCTAAAATCTGCCAAGAACTAAAATTGAGAAAAGGCTAGATTTTTATTTGGTCAAGTAGTCTAATCACCCCCCTCTAGACATACTTTTGATCCTACAGACCTTCGACATGTTCTGCCTCGACGTGCCATTCTCTGAATCAGAGATTTGGGTGGCCGTCAAGCGAGTACCAGATGGGAAGGCACCGGGACCCGATGGGTTCATCGTCAAGTTTCTCCATGCATGGTGGGACATCGTCAAGCAGGATATTTGTGACATTTTCCACAATCTCTATCTGATGAACGGCGGTGGCTTCCATAAGTTGAAGGAAGCGCTTCTTACCTTGCTTCCCAAGAAGGACGACGCCTCGTAGTTGTTCGACTACCGCCCCATCAGCCTGAACCATCTCCTTGCGAAACTATTCGCCAAGGTGCTATCCCTGAGGCTGACCCCTCACCTTGGTAATATCGTCTTGGCCAACCAGAGTGCGCTCATCGCCGGCCGTGGCGTGCATGATAACTTCATGCTAGTGCAACAAATCACTCGCCTCCTCCACAACCTCAAGGCCCCGCACGTGCGCTGATACGTCTCCAAAGTATCTATAATTTTTTATTGTTCCATGCTAGTATAATATCAACCTTACATTTTTTATATACTACTATATATCAATTTTTTGGGACTAACCTATTACATTGAGAAAATTCCTTATTTGGCACTTTCTTAAAATGTGCTTCCCTGTTTGGCCCCCTAAAATTTTCTTCCCTGTTTCGACACTCGAACATTATTTTGTGCCCTATGTGACCCTTTCATCTAGCGGTGTTAACTAGGACGTGCAAAGATAATTTTGCCCCTGATGATACTATGTCACCAAAAAAGGAAAGATAAGGGGCATGAAGTTGCCATGAACACACACGACACTGATCCGGGCCGGGGACGATTGGAAGTTCCCTGTGCCGGCCAAGCGGCCGGTCGTATCCTCCTCCCGTGCGTGGGTGTGCCGGGTCCACTGCCACCTCTCATGCATTGTGTTGGCTTTAGAACCCTAGTTCGTATCGTCCAGAAACAATATGTACGTGCAAGCTAGCAAATGCAAGCAACTTGATTGATTTTCACGCAGCAGCAGTGTACGTGCAAAGCTTGCTGGCTGGCAACTTAACTCTTGCGGTCTTGCCGTAGACATACCTACGAGACTGGATCGATCTGATTGTCTCTCCGAACGTAGCGACTTCTCTCATTGGAACAAACGCGAAACAAATATAGATGGATTGCCACGGGCTATGTAGTGCAAGTCGTCAGCCAGTCCATACGTGCACGACTAGAGTGGACGTGCTAGCTAGGTACTGTAGATCAACTAAGATGTCGGCTTGGCTACTTTGTTGAGGCTAGCTCGCACACTACGTGTGTTAGCTTCTGTGTTCAACTACTAATCATACCAGTGAGATGAGTCAATGAGTCGATGGAGATAGAAGTTATTTGTGAGTGGGAATTGACCATGAAGGGCATCTACATCAACCTTGCTGCCATTCCGATGATGTGTGAGTAGTTTACCATAGACATACGGGTCCATAGCTAGTAGTTAGATGGCTTCTTGTCTCTTTTATTTTCAATACAATGTTCTCCTTGTTGTTCTTGGAGATCTATTCGATGTAATCCTTTTTTGCGGTGTGTTCGTTGGGATCCGATGAATTGTGGGTTTATGATCAGATTATCTATGAATATTATTTGAGTCTTCTCTGAACTATTTTATGCATAATTATTATAGCTTTGTATTTCTCTCTGATCTATCCATTTGGTTTGGCCAACTAGATTGATTTATCTTGTAATGGGAGAGGTGTTTTATTATGGGTTCGATCTTGCGGTGCTCAATTCTAGTGAGAAAGGGACATGACACGTATTTGTATTGTTGCAAATAAGGATAAAACAATGGGTTTTATTCATATTGATTGGGTTTACTTTGTCTATATCATTTCATCTTGCTTAAGGCGTTACTCCGTTCTTTATGAACTTAATACTCTAGATGCATGCTGGATAGCGGTTGATGTGTGGAGTAATAGTAGTAGAAGTAGGTCAGAGTTGGTCTACTTATCTCGGATGTGACGTCTATATACATGATCATTGCCTTGGATTTCGTCATAATTATTTGCCTTTCTATCAATTGCTCAACAGTAATTTGTTTACCCACCTTATGCTTTTTGTTCGAGAGAAGTCTCTAGTGAAAACTATGGCCCCGGGGTCTATCTTTATCATATATTAAAATCCAACAATAATTTGTTGTAATTAATTTAATTTAATATTTTTTATCTATATATCACTATGAGATTTTATACTTGCAATTAACCGCCAAGGGATTGACAACCCCTTGTTTATGTTGGGTGCACGTATTTGTTGTTTTGTTTGTAGGTGCTGTTAACGAGGTGTTTCATGGTTCTTCTAGTGGATTAACAATCTTGGTTCTTTACTAAGGGAAATACTTATCTCTATTGTACTACATAATCATCTCCTCTTTGAGGAAATCCCAACGCAGGTCACAAGTAGCATGCTCCTAAAGCTAGACATTGCCCGGGTGTTCGACATAGTATCTTGGTCCTTCTTGTTCGACGTCTTGCAACACCTCGGCTTTGGACACCGATGGTGTGCCTGGGTGGCCATCCTCCTCTTGACTTCCTCCACCAGAGTTCTCATCAATGGAACTTTGAGACCGCCCGAGGACCATGCCAGTGAATTGAGGCAGGGTGACCCCATCTCACCCATGCTATTCGTCCTAGTCATCAACGTGCTCAATGATACGTCTCCAATGTATCTATAATTTTTTATTGTTCCATGCTGTTATATTATCAGTCTTAGATGTTTTACAATCACTTTATAGCAACTTTATATCATTTTTTGGGAGTAACCTATTGACATAGTGCCCAGTGTCAGTTGTTGTTTCTTGTTTGATTTTTACTTCGTAGAAAATCAATACCAAACGGAGTCCAAACGCAGCAAAACTTTTTGGTGATTTTTCTGGACCAGAAGACACATGTTAGAACAAAGAAGTACCAGAGGGGGGCTCCGAGGGGAGCACAACCCACCTGGGCACGCCCTGGTGGGTTGTGGCCACCTCAGCTGCCTCTCGCACAGCCTCTTTGCTCTATAAATACCCCAATATTCCAGAAACCCTAGGGGAGTTGACGAAAAATAATTCCAGCCACCGAAAGTTCCAGAAACCACAGATCCAATCTAGACACCATCGCGGAGGGGTTCATCATCCTCATTGGTGCCTCTCCGATGATGCGTGAGTAGTTCATTGTAGACCTATGGGTCCATAGATAGTAGCTAGATGACTTCCTCTCTCTCTTTTGATTCTCAATACAATGGTTTCTTGGAGATCTATTTGATAAAACTCCTTTTGCGGTGTGTTTGTTGGGATTCGATGAACTTTGAGTTTATGATCAGATTTATGTTTTTATCCATGAAAGTTATTTGAGTCTTTTGATCTCTTATATGCATGATTACTTATATCCTCATATTTCTTCTTCGAAACTTTGGTTTAGTTAGGTCGACTAGATCGATTTTTCTTGCCATGGGAAGAGGTGCTTTGTGATGGGTTCGATCTTACGGTGCTCAATCCCAGTGACAAAAGGGGAAATGACACGTATGTATCGTTGCTATTAAGGATAACAAGATGGGGTCTATTCCTACATGAATAGATCTTGTCTACATCATGTCATTGTTCTTATTGCATTACTCCGTTAATAGTAGTAGATGCACGCAGGAGTCGGTCTACTAATCTTGGACCTGATGCCTATATAATGATCATTGCCTGGATATCGTCATAATTATTTGAAGTTCTATCAATTACCCAACAGTAATTTGTTTACCCACTATATGCTATTTTTCTCGAGAGAAGCCACTAGTGAAATCTACGTCCCCCAGGTCTATTTTCTCATCATATACTTTCAGATCTACATTGCTATTTGCCTTTTTATTTATTTGCCACTTTTATTTTCAGATCTATATTATCAAAAACCCAAAAATACCTCGCTGAATATTATTTGCATATATCAATCTACTACAATTTTATCTTGCCAACTTAACAATTTCTGGCACCGTTCCCCGAAAGGGATTGACAACCCCTTTAACACCTCGAGTTGCAAGTATTTGTTCTTCGTGTGCAGGTACCATTTACGTAGTGTTGCATGGTTCTCCTACTGGCTCGATAACCTTGGTCTCATCACTGAGGGAAATACCTACCATTGATGTGCTGCATCATCCCTTCCTCTTTAGGGAAATACCGATGTAGTTCATGCCGCATCATAATGAATTTATGGCGCCGTTGCCGGGGAAGATCAAGTCAAGATAGTCTCTCGTCAACTAGCCATTTCTGGCGCCATTGCCGGGGAGACATCGTCAACATCTACCAGGTTCCTAATCACAAATCTCATCTCCTTATAATTTACATTATTTTCCATTTGCCTCTCGTTTTCCTCTCCCCCACTTGACAAAATATTGCTGTTTTATTCGCCCTGTTTTCGTTCGCTGTTTTCTCGTCAGATCTCTTATTTGCTTGAACTTGTCACCATGAGTGACTTTGGCATGGCAGAAATAGATGATAGCCTAACTCCTAAAATTAGACGATCTGGCAATCTTGATGCTAAAACTTTTATTTTGGGGCAAGGGAATATTATCGGAAAAGAACATATCCAAGAATTTGTCAATTGTGTCAGAAATTTAACTCTTGATGATGCTCCTATACTTAAAAGAACAAAATTTTATGCAGAAGCTATTTCAGCACTAGTTCTGACACTTGAAAATAATTTCATCCGTACCCATCCTACCTTGCAAAGGTTGTTTTATGAGTTACCTGTTATAAAGAATCCCAAAACTAAAAAGTTGGCTACCCTCGTTCTTATGAATGAATTTGACTACATAATACGAAAATCTAGGGAAATCTTTGATTTTTATGGTATGAACCATGAAAAACCGGTAATAGATGAGATCCTTTATAATTATGATTATATGTTAAGACACTTGCTTGGAAATAATCAAATTTTTGACGAGAATCTTAAAAAGGAAGTCCCTGTTTTAGACATAATCCAACAAGTTTTTAATGATGTTAATCAACACTATTCTTGGATTGCTGCCGGAAATCAAAGGGGATACGATGATAAGCAACTTGACAATGCTAAAGTCTCTATGGATGAGGTGTTTTATGTTGTCTTTGCAAAACCACCTGACAAAAACACCTCCAAGGGCAATGAAAACAAAGATGACAACATTTAAGATATATGCCTAGCTAGGGGCATAAAATGATAACACTTGTTGGGACGCAACCCAATCTTGATCTTTTTGCTTTTTGGTTTTCTTGTTGTTTTGCAATAAATATATAAAGATGCCTCTGATTAGATGTGTTTTTATGTTTTAATAAGTGTTTGTGCCAAGCAAAGCCTTTGGGATCATGTTGGGTGATAGTTGCTTTGATCTGGTTGAAAAACAGAAACTTTTGCACTCAGAAAAATGATTTTCATAAATCACAGAAACATGCTTTTGCTTTGATTTTTTTAAACAATATTGATATACAAATTGCCCGCGTTGTCCTATTTTTTCAGAATTTTTGGAGTTACAGAAGTATATGAAGTTCCCTGATTAATACATATTGTTTTGTTTTTGACAGATTCTATTTTCTTTGCGTTGTGTGCTTATTTCGACGAATCTATGATTTGTATTGGAGGGTATAAGCTATAGAAAAATTGGAATATAGTAGATATAATGCAAAAATAAAATATGAATGGGTTTGCAACAGTACTTAGACTAGTGATTTTCTTTGTTATACTAACGGATCTCACAAAGGTTTTGTTGAGTTTTGTGTGATGGAAGTTTTCAAGTTTTGGGTGACATCATGATGGATGAAGGAATAAAGAGTAAGAAGAGCCTAATCTTGGGGATGCCCCATGGCATACCAAGCTATTATCTAAAACATAAGCAAGCAACTAAGCTTGGGGATGCCCGAGTGGCATCCCCTCTTTCTTCTAACAACCATCGGTATTTTACTTGTAACTATATTTTTATTCGTCACATGTCACGAGTTTTGCTTGGAGAGTCTTGTATGATATGAGTCTTTGCTTGTTTCACATTTTGTTTTGTTTCATGTATCCTTGCTGGGCACACCTATTTGAGGGAGGCAAAATTATGCTATGACTTGTTAGAATTGCTCTCTATGCTTCACTTAAATCTTTATGAGCTATGGAATTGCTCAAGTGCTTCACCTATATCTTTTTGAGCACGGTGTGATTTAGCATTTTTGAAGAAATGCTCTCATGTTTCACTTAGATTTATTTGAGAGTTAGTAATTTTTTTAAGAAACTCTCTCTTGCTTCACTTAAATTATTTTGAGAGAAGAAATTTTTTTATGCTCTTGTTCTTCACTTAGATTTGTTTGAGCTATCAATAGCAACATATGAAATTAGTCCCAAAGTGATAGATATTCAAGAGGGATATAATAAAAACTTTCATGTAGATCATTGGACAAAATAAACCTGATTCTTTAATAGTTTTGCGATATGATGATATAATATGTGAGTCATGTTAACAAGAAATTGTGTTTTAGTAAGAATATTGGTGTTAAGGTTTGTGATTCCCTATGCAAGCATGAAAGTCAATAGTTATGCAATGAAATTACATCCTACTTGTTGTGCATTATTCGGTGTTAGTTATGCTTAATGCTTGCTTATGAGATTTTTCGTTTCTTGGTTGGATGCTTCTCAATCTTTTTGCTAGCCTTCACTTGCACTAAGTATGATCACTACTTGTGCATCCAAAATCCTTAAACTCACTTTTGCCATATGAGTCCACTATACCTACCTATATGCGGTATTTCTGTGCCATTCTAAGCAAATTTGTATATGCCATCTCTAATTTCAAAATAAATTTCCTTTTTGTGTGTTCGTACCACTCATGAAACGGTAGGGGGTGGCTAATTTTTTCCATGCTAGATGTGTTATTCTCAAGATGATTGTTTATTCACTTGTCATTGCACGAGAGTACGGCCAAGGTATTAGGGATGCCCAGTCCCGAAACGAAAATTGAATTTACTTTATGTTGTCAAATAATAAATTCCTTGGTAAGTGTTGGTATGGATGGCACCCGTGGATTTGGTTAGCCGTGGAATGTGAAAGTATGGTGAAAAAAGGAATAAACTGTATTTTCTGTTTGGGAACCGCCTATGATGTATCTAGCATGGAAAGTATTGGGAACTACTCGATCATTTTCGTTGACAGGAAAAGCATGCCACCCAAAATGTTTTATCTCTATCTTTTTTGCTTTGAGCTCTGGCACCTCTACAAATCCCTACTTCCCTCTGCGAAGGGCCTTTGTATTTACTTTATGCAATTTTATTTTTATCAGAGTCTCCATCTTCTCTTATAAAGCACCAACTAAAGGGCACTATGATCGTACTTGAGCATTAGGTGTAGCTAATATGCGAGTGTGTTTCATGAATGGATTAATAATTGAGCATAATGTCGGTGTCAAAACCGGCAGATCTCGAGTAGGGAGTCCTGAACTGTGCGTCTAAGGATCGAAGGTAACAAGGAGGCAGGGGACACGATGTTTACCCAGGTTCAGGCCCTGTTAATGGAGGTACTACCCTACTTCCTGCTTGATTGACTTTGATGAATATAGGGGTTACAAGAGTTGATCTACCTCGAGATCGTTATGGCTAAACCATAGATGTCTAGCCTGTATGATTGTGATCTTGCCCTATGGACTAAACCCTCCAGTTCATATAGAGATCAGAGAGATCTAGGGTTGTACAGGGTCAGTTATAGAGAAAGGAAGGTACATGATCCAAATGCCAAGCTTGCCATCCATGCAAAGGTGAGTCCCATCCGGACACAGGGAATGTTCTTCTATCTTGTATCTTCATGGCCCATCAGTCCGGCCCATATCACATAGCCCGCACGCACGAGGACCCCTTAGTCCAGGACTCCCTCAGTAGCCCCTGAACCAGGCTTCAATGACGATATATCTGGCGCGTAGATTGTCTTCGGCATTGCAAGGTGGGTTCCCTTTTCCGAATACTCCAACATAGTTTTCCGCACACAAGAGTTGTGTCCGGCCTTGCTTAACACGTACAACCCTAAGCTGTAGAAAGCAACAATACTTAAAATAAGTCACGCCCATGGGCCACTTTTTCGGCGAGACGTTATGTTCTGGCCTTATTATTATTCTGAACCGTTTTATAGCCTCAATTTGTGTTTCGAGGTACGGCCAGTGACACGTCTTGTCAAAGCAGAGATCGTGTCCCCTTATTACGGGATTCTCATCAATAGGGGTTCTGGGTAATCCAACCGTGTCGTTCACACGTCCCCTTGGGAATAGGCGAGATTTAAGGCTTATGAGGGGGCGCTTGATATTCGCTGCCTCTATAAGAGGACAAAAGACCCATCTGTTCACCTCATGCCTTCTCCTTCCTCTGCCTTTCAATCCCCTGAGCTCCAGCGCCCAAGTTCCAAACTTTTCCTCCTGCCCCAACTTCTCTAGCAATGGCCAGATCTGGCTTTCAAGGCAACTGGATGGCCTCTTCCGTAACGGAGAAGAACATCCAAGATCTACGGGAGGCGAGGTACCTGACGGCGGAGATAAAACACAGGCTTCCAACCCTAGGTAGATCATCCCCACCCCAGAACCCGACGAAAGGGTGGTTTTTATCCCCCACTTCCTTCGAGGACTCGGATTCGCCCTTCACCCCTTCGTCCGAGGTCTTATGTACGGCGGGATGGATTTCCACGATCTGGACCCGAATTCCTTCCTCCACATCTCGGCGTTTATCGTTGTTCGAAGAATTTCTCCGCGTCCCTCCACACTTTGGCTTATGGCTCAAGGTTTTCAATGTGAAGCCGAAGGTGGTTGACGGCCAACACGCCGAGTGTGGCGGCACCATGGTGAGCAAGCTCAACAGGGTTACCTAGACCAAAGGAAGATTTGTAGACACCGTCAAGGTGTGGCAGCAGGAGTGGTTCTATATCACCGAACCCCGCGGCACCAAGTGGGCCGTTGCTCCTGCCTTCAGATCCAGACCTCCACTGCGGCTCGCATCCTGGACCAACAAGGGCCTAGATTGGGGGTCCCCGAACGGCGTGTCGGCGCTGCAGAAGTGTGTTAAGAGCATGATAAACAAGGATGTCACTCTTGATGATGTGATTCAGGTGATGCTCATCCGCCGAACTCTCCCTTGCCAACGACGACCTCTCAAAATGTGGGAGTTCAATCCGGAGGGGGCACGGACTCTGCAGCACTTCTATGGCACGACGCATAAAAAGACCTGGAAGCTTCTTTTTAAGAAGCAGAAGACGTGGCCTCGGACGTCTGACGACATCCGCCTCGACTGCAACAATCCGGCATCCCTAGTAAGCATTTTACTGCCGCACACTACTTAGCTTGTCAATCTTAGGGAGGGGTTCTAAAATTCCATCTCCTGAACAGGACTGGCTAAAGAAGGCCGAGCGGATCAAGTGTCCAGCCCCGCACCCAGAAAACCCAGTCGGTCCTCTATTAATGAAGATGCTGGTCCCGGCGCCCTATTAGGCGCTGACGAAGAAGGACAAGAAGAAGAAGATGGCCAAGGAGGCCCAAGGCAACCTCCATCCCGAAGAGACTTCAGGCGCCATGTTCGAAGGAACCGAAGCTCCTTCCTCTGGCGAGGATGACGAAAACGAGGACGACGAGGAGGAGGAGGAGGAGGAGGAAGCAGAGAACCCTCCTCCCAAGGGGAAAAAGAGAGCGGCCTCCGTAGATCTGGAGGAGGGGGCGTCCAAGAGGGGAAGGGTATCCCTCTCTGATGACTCAGATTCGGGCACCGAGGCCGCTCCCAAGCTCCACTCCCGCACCAAGCCCCTTGCCAAATTGTGAGTACCTTCAGATGCCTTGTACACATCTAATCCTCTTTATAGATTGTGAGAATAATATCGAATTTTATACCTCAGTCCGGCCCGTGACATTCCTCAAGGATCGTCGTCATCGGGGGATCTTTCGCCGTACAAGATGGAGAGCAAGACACCTCCACGAGCTTCCTTGCCTCCTAGGGCGGACGATCCCGAGGTGTCGTCCCAAAGGGTTTCTCCGGGCTCCGAAGAAATGCGGGGGATGACCAATGCGGCACCGTAGGCTGCCGAGGACATGGGGGTGCAACCCCTATCGAGACCGACCATGAGGGTCCTGGGTCGTCGGACCCTCAGCCGGATACCGTTCCGGAGACCCATATGATCCTAGAATCAGATCGGCAGCCTCCTCTGCAGAATGGGGGGACGGCGACCTCTACCCACACAGAGGCACCGAACAAGCTGATGGATGCACTGCAAGGTGCATCCGTCTTGGAGGAGCACCGTACCTTAATGGGTATAATGGTTGAAGAAGTTCAGTCCGCTAAGAGCGGACTGGATGAAGCCTTCATGAACCTACTAATAGGCTTTGAGGTATGCAATGTAATGTCTTTTAGCCGCTTTTCATAACAAATCCGTCTATATATAGATACTAGCCCCTGAGACTCTGTTTGGCCAACAAATGAGGGCAAACAGAGGGTCTATAGGTACCCACAGTAAATAACATATTTAGCCCTTTTGATAACCATCAGGCTTCATTGTTAGCGGCAACCGCTCAGGCCACCGAAGTTTCCAAACTAAAGCGGAAACTGCAGCTGGTCGATGAGGACAATATCCGAATTAACAAGCGGCTCGACGAAGTGCAAGGTATGTGTCAAGTGCTCCATATTCCATTGAATTAATTTGCAAATGCTTAAGTGATGCTCACGCGCTGCTGTATGCACTGCACAGACGGTGCTGCTGAGGTCGAGGCCCTCAGGAGTGACCATGCCCGTGCAAAGGAGCAGGCAAGGGTGAGAAATTTGGCCGCTGAGAAAGTAGCTGCCACATTGAAGGACGAACAGGCCGCCTGGTGCCAGTCTGAGGAGCGTGTATCCAAGATTGAGCAAGAGCTCAAGGACACAACTTGCAAGTGTGAGCTCCTCGAGGAGGGGAATAAAGCAAAGGCGGCCGAACTCGCCAAGGCCCTTCAGGATGCCCAAGTGGCGAGGTTCGAATACCGTGTGGCTCGCGAGGAGCTTCGACAAGCTGGACAGATAGCGGCTGGTAAGCCCTTTCTTTTATAGTCTAAGTTTGGCGATCATAGGTATGCCTTACTTAATCGACTATGGAGTTCTTCAAACTCCTTTGTGGATCTACCAAAGAGCGCAGCTAACGTAGCGCAATTCTACCGGGCCTAGGAGGGGCATGCGACTGAGAAGCTGTTCTGGTCGCAATATGCAATGCAGGAGCGTTCGACGCTGCTGAACAACCAGATGGCACAGTGGGCCGAGCTGCACAAGATGTCCGGAGCGGCCATGAAGGAGGTTATACTCCGGCTGTGGCCGGCTGAATCCATTCCGAGCAGTTATTTTGGCCTAGTGCGGAGACTCGTCGATGCCGTGCCCCGCATTGATGCCGTCAAACGGTCGGAGTGCATAGAAGGTGCACAGAGGGCTTTTGCCCGTGTAAAGGTGCACTGGGCCAAGATGAAAGCCGCCGTTGTCGCGGTGGAGGGTCCTCCTGAAGGCAAGGACGACCGCATGCTGGAGCATTATTTAAATGACGTCCTAGAGGGTGTTCATTTGATAGAGGGTCGATGCTCAAAGGACATCATATTTGAATGAATGTATTCGAACGACCCGGTCGTGTGTACTACCGATATTAAGGCCTTGTAATATATTTGCACCATTATCTAAAATTGCTTTCCTTCTATGCGGCCGTTTTTTTAATGCCTGAGAGTTTTCCAGTCGTCGGCTTCGACCCCCACGTAGATGCTACGGGGGTGTTCGGAATGGCACATGAACACTCTTGACCCAACGTCTTGGTCCGTGACGGAGGTGTTAGTGCGTCGAACCAGGAAATCAGACTATACGGCTTTACCACTCTCACTTAGCCATAGGAGTTTGACGATGGGGCTATAAAATAGCCCCTAGTACGTATGTGACTATACGAATGTGGATGCGTTACGTATATGACTGAAAAAACAGTCCTTCGTTTAAAACGAAAAAATTGTTAAAGATTTGGTAAGTCACCGAACGGCTGACCAGCTCTCGCTGCATCATGACAGTCAGTTTTCGGCTTTCTCTACTGAGATGCTTGACCGGATGAACCGGAAACACAATCACAATAGTCCTCCCTTTACTACCCTAGCCGAACAAATGGAACGTAAGGTAGCAAACACAGGAGCCGAGCAACCCAACTATTGACCAAAGACATGATTCGGAGCCGATGCAAATAATGCCAAGCTCGGGATGCCGAAGTGTGCTATGAAGCTATTCGGGCTTTGATTTAATGGCTCATAAGTGGCCGTAGAGCCCCTGGCAATGGGTGTCGAGGTATGTGTGACAACTGGAGAGACAGACTATAGTTTTTTTTATAAATAACGTTGATACCAAAAAAATTGTCACTACTAGAATCTGATTGATACATCAAGACATGATCTTACAAAGGGTACCATAAGCACCAAAATCATTTTACATGTCGGGGGTCTAATAATAAGGAGAAAAGCTCGGTACAGGTCCTTTTAAATAAGGTTTGGTCCGAAGAGTCCTTTGTATGTCCTGCCGCACATCTACGCCGTTTTCGTCCTGTAGAGAGGGGTTCCTTGAAGGAAACGGTCCTCTGTTTGCTGTACGGAACCGGTCTCAGAGTGAGTCCTTGTAAGTCCGTAGGATGCATGGGCTCGAATGCACATGTGGTAAAAAACTAAGCGAAAAAGGTGGAAGATCATATAGGGTCCAGCCGTACTATAGATCTTCCCGTATTGTGCCTCCGCCGATGCCCAAGGTATTTTGCGTGCGTAATGATGCATGCGCGGTACGAATTCCGCGGGTGTACGCGGCGATCGACGGAGGCAGAACTGCTAGTCTAGCTCTGGATGTACCGAGCCACTAGCTTGCGAGACTGACCAGACTCTTTTAATAAAGTCCGACAGCTTGATGACCGACGAGGTGTGCGGCTTAAGGTGGCCGCTCTGTACCTCGGCTGCAAGAGCTGCGGTGTGCTCTTGTGTGCGGAGGGAGCGTTCCGTGTTTCCATTGACTATTATAACGCCGCGTGGACCGGGCATCTTGAGCTTTAAGTAAGCAGAGTGCAGCACCGCATTGAATCGAGCAAAATCGGTCCATCCGAGCAGTGTGTGATAGCCAGTTCGGAAGGGTACGATATCGAAGATCAAGTCTTCACTGCGGAAGTTGTCAGGCGAGCCGAAGACAACTTCCAACATTGTGGAGCCCGAGCAGCGGGCCTCTACGCCAGGTATTACTCCTTTAAAGGTAGTTTTCGTGGGCTTGATTCCTGACGAATCGATACCCAGTTCGCGGATGATGTCCTGATAGACCAGGTTAAGGCTGATGCCGCCGTCCATTAGGACTCGCGTGAGATGGAATCCATCGATGATTGGATCGAGGACCAACGTTGTCGATCCTCCATGATGGATACTGGTCGGGTGGTCCTTTCGATCGAAGGTGATCGGGCAAGCCGACCATGGGTTAATTTTGGGGAGACCGACTCTATGGCGTAGATGTCCCTTAATGCGCGCTTGCGCTTCCGTTTGGGGATGTGTGTGCACTACAAAAAAACACTTCGTGATGATACATGTTTTTCACAGTAGGTCACATTTTCTGTCATGCATGTACATCCATGACGATTTTATGACAGAATCAAGATAGTCATACATGTGTTGTCGTAGAAGTGTTCCATGACATTACCAAAATTATCAACACGGAAGTGTCCACTTCCATGACGATAAATCACGCGTCACAGAAGTTCTTTCGTCAAGGGTGACGAACACATGGCATCCACCGTAACGGAACGTCGTTAAGCTATCGGGTCCGGTTTTCGATCCAATAACCCGTTAATAGCCCGGACCAATGGGGATTTTCCACATGTAAAATCATCATTGGCCGGAGGAAACACGTGTTGCCTCACCATTGGGACAGATGTCATCCACTCATTGGACATGAGGCGCCTATGATAGGTCGACACATGGCACGACCCAATAGTGGACCATTCCGGTGAAAAAGGTTAGCCCAGTAAATACTAGCAGGCCGGCCCATATAAGGCCTACTTGTGTTAGGTCCATTTAAGCCCACGGACGATACGAGATGTGACAATTCAGCCCGTCAACGGCCCGTTAAAGTTTTGACACCATTACAACCCATTGTTAGTTCGAGCCCGTTAACAACCCACTATATATTTGGGCTCAATATCGGCCCGATGCGATTTGGCCTATTAACGGCCCATTCAAGGGATGGGCCAATTTTTAGGATGTATATCTTTCGACCTTTAGTGACCCATTTAAGTGTTGGGCTAATTTCTGGCCCGATGTGTCTTTCAGCCCATTGACGGCCCATAAATTAGTTGGGCCATTTGTAGCGGGACCTGAGTTTTGGCCTTTTAGCGACCCATTTAAGTGTTGGGCCAATTCCCAGCCCTGTGTGTCTTTGAGCCTGTTGACGGCCCATAAATGATTTGGGCCATTTGTAGTCGAACCTGAGTTTTGGCCTTTTAACGGCCCATGCCCTTCATGGTCCAATATCAACCCGTTTTTTCTTACGACCTACTAAAGGCTCACAAAACAGTTGAGCCATTTACAATACGACCTGACTTTTGGCCTCTTAGCGGCCCATGCTCTTCATGGTCCAGTAACAACCCATTGTCTCTTTCGGCCTGCTAAAGGCCCACAGTATAGTTGGGCCATATGTAGCCTGACCTCAGTAACGGCCTGTTAACGGTCCGTGAAATCAAATGGGCCCACCTGTTGCCCGCTACGATGTCGGCCTGTTAACGACCCGGGAGGTAAGAGGGCCGACCATTAACTTTCGGTCTGGCAACGACCCATTAACTTAATGGGCCCACTAAACTTCGTACATGTCTTTAGGCCAAATTAGATAATTTGAGCCCATTACGACGAGCAATTATGCACAAGACCAAAACCGATCAAGCAAAGATACGGCATACAGGGAAAAACGTTACACATCCAGCATATATTACAGGAAATTACATCCACTGGGCAATAAAAGATTGATGCCAGTGCAAATAAATGAACAGAACCTAATGATCTACAATGTCACAATCTGCAACCTCAGCACGGATGACGCCCATAAGCATGTGGGCAAGTTCTTGCTGCTTTGCTACATTGTCTCTGAAAACATTGACCAGTTGTTGTTGGGCATGAATCTGCACCTCTGATTCCTCCACCATTTCCATCATTGCTTCAACCATTAATTGGTTCACAAACATACATTTATTCCGTTGCATTCAAGATGGAGGAAATTGAACAGACTCAGATGGCGATTTTGGCAGGCCTGTATTATTGATAGTGGAGAGTGTCTCGACCAATACATCATAACATAAATTAGGAGGGGAACCAAACAGATTAATCATGAGTTATTGCCATATTACCTGGCATAGATTTATTGGAAAGAAACAATGGGTTTGCCTTGCTGTTTTCAGAGTTTGTCTTCTTATCTTCAACAGTCTGCACCAAATTAACACACTAACATTGCTATCATTGGCCAAGTCAGATAATAGGAAAGCAACATTGACACAACGAACGTTTGGGCAACTAGCCTACACCAAATTAATACAATATGGCACAACTATCATCAGCCAGGTAAGGTAATACGAAAGCAACATTGACACAATGAATGAATGGGCCACCAGAGCAGCACTACAATTCAGTAATGTGCATGATATGAGATAGTACACCCATGCAGCTCAGTATGCAAAACTACTAGGTAGTTTTCCTTCAAAAAATCAACATTGGCGCCTTGGTATGTAAATGCGAGGGAGATGAGTTTGTGATGGGTACTTGGTATGTCTTGACTTGAGCAAATACCTCCTCGGCAACGGCGCCAGAAATCCTTCTTGCTATGTCTTGAGCTTGCATTGGTTTTCCTTGAAGAGGAAAGGGTGATGCAGCAATAATAGCGTAAGTATTTCCCTCAGTTTTGAGAACCAAGGTATAAATCCAGTAGGAGGATCCTCAACAAGTCCCACGAACCTACACAAACAAACAAAGAACTCGCAACCAACGAAAGGGATTGTCAATCCCTTCACGGCCACTTGCGAAAGTGAGATCTGATAGAGATAATAAGATAAGATAAATATATTTTTGGTATTTTACAATATAGATGCAGAAAATAAAAGATGCAAATAAAAGTAAATTGGAAGCAAATATGATAAGAGTTAGACCCGGGGGCCATAGGTTTCGCTAGAGGCTTCTCTCAAGAGCATAAGTATTACGGTGGGTGAACAAATTTCTGTCAAGCAATTGATAGAAAAGCGAATAATTATGACGTTATCTAGGCATGATCATGTATATAGGCATCACATCCGCAACAAGTAGACCGACTCCTGCCTGCATCTACTACTATTACTCCACACATCGACCACTATCCAACATGCATCTAGAGTATTAAGTTCATAAGAATAGAGTAACGCATTAAGCAAGATGACATGATGTAGAGGGATAAGCTCAAGCAATATGATATAAACCCCATCTTTTTATCCTCGATGGCAACAATACAATACGTGTCTTACAACCCTTTCTGTCACTGGGTAAGAACACCGCAAGATTGAACCCAAAGCTAAGCACTTCTCCCATGGCAAGAAAGATCAATCTAGTAGGCCAAACCAAACCGATAATTCGAAGAGACTTGCAAAGATAACTCAATCACATAAAAGAATTCAGAGAAGATTCAATTATTATCCATAGATAAACTTGATCATAAACCCACAATTCATCGGATCTTGACAAACACACCGTAAAAAGAGATTACATTGAATAGATCTCCACAAGAGAGGGGGAGAACATTGTACTGAGATCCAAAAAGAGAGAAGAAGCCATCTAGCTAATAACTATGGACCCGAAGGTCTGTGGTAAACTACTCACAACTCATCAGAAGTGTCGTGGAATTGTCACGTCAGATGTCCTCGTGAAAGGACTTAGTTGTGGAGCCATCGCGACTAGGAAGCTTGAAGGGGTTAATCGGGACAAGGGACACGAGAGATTTTATACTAGTTCGGCCCCTTACGGTGAAGGTAAGGCCTACGTCTAGTTGGGTTGGTATTGATGTTTCGATGACCAGGGAGCGAGATACGCTATGCCTGGCTCTCGATGAGTTGTTTCTTGCCCTAAGCTGCCAGCGGGTCGTCCCCTTATATACACGGTGGACGCCCTGCGGTTTACAGAGTCCCGGCCGGCTTATAAACAATGTCCGGCTCGGTGACTAGTTAAGTCTACCTTATGATACAAGTAATATTATAACTGCAGTTTACTACAACGGGCCTTAAGTCGCCTGTGGGCCTTAAGCTTCCTATGAACCGTCATCTTCATGCCTTGTCTTGGGCTTCTCTCTGGTGAGTCCTCTTTGCGTAACCCGGCCCCTCCTGGGCGGCTTACACAAATAGTTATATCCCCAACATTAGGCCTCAGATTGATTTGAACTAGTTCATGTCAATCTTAAAATACCTTATGAACCACCTTGCAGTCTTTTATCTTGCGCGAAGGATTTTAACCCGCCGTGATGTCATCATCTAACTCCGGGTTAAATCTCTGTGACGTCATCTTCATTACTGACCATCCCGAGAATCGAGGCGCCAGAGCCGCTGGATCATGAATGTTATCTCCTTGTTTTTCGCGCCCGCTCGATCAGTCTTCCCTTATAAATAGAGCAACCTAGGTCTTCCCCAGTCGTCTTCTTCCTCTTGCCTCCTCCCATGCTCTACCGCTGCCACCGTCGAACCCCTCGTCTTCACCGACTCAGGCCGCTGCATCGACCTGACTCCGACTAGAGATCAACGGCGAACCTCCGCGGCGCATCCGCATCTGTGAGCTCTTCTCATTTCCTTTCTCAGATCTGTGTTAGGTTCTTGCAGAGTACGTCGGTGTTCATCACTGCCTGTCGCAAACCTTCTCTAGTTCTTCCCTCCAACGCCCTGTTTAGACCGTAAAAACTACATAGAACTGCTGCGGTGCTTACTTGTATTGATCTCACGCAGGAATAGATCTCATTTCCCTTGTGTAGAACCCCCTTTCGAGTATATGACCTTCTCTGCTTTGTTTTTAGGTCTAGGAAATTTTCTTTCCAGGGCAATATTTTGATCCAGAGTAATGACTGTTAGATGTGAAACTTACTTTTATCACCCGAAAAATCTCTTCTGGTAAATGCCCTGAAACACAAACTGTCGAGATGTCCGGCTTAAATAAATGATACAGAATCTTGACTGCCCCTCATGACCCGGAATTTTTTTGAATTGCACTTGATACTTGTAGCGGCTTAAATATTGTTGCATAGTCATCCTTATATCATTAGGCCCCTCATTAAGCTGCCACTTTAAATAATCAAGATTTTCCTCCCGAGTTAAAATTGAACCGGATCTTCTTGTTTTTCCATAGGCCAATTGCTGTGATGGCTCCTAAGGCTACCAAGGCCCCTGTGACTTGCAACTGGGTTCCATCCATAGTTACCAATAGCAAACTAGCTGAATTTGTGAAGTCTGGGCATCTGCCAAAAAAGGATGTCATCTCTTACCGTGCCCCTAACCGTTTGAAGAAAAACCTCACCCCAAAGCCGGGGAAGTAATAATTTTTAGTGATCACATGAGCCGTGGATTTGCTCCTCCCGGCTCAAAATTCTTCAGAGAAGTTTTAAATTTCTTTGACTTTAGACCTCAAGACATCGGACCCAATTCTGTGTCAAATATTTGCAATTTTCAAGTCTTCTGCGAGGTATACCTGGGAGAAGAACCAAGTCTGCTTTGTTCAGGGAACTTTTTTACATGAACCGGCAAAATGAACGCGCCAACGGGCCCAGTCTTGAGCTTGGTGGCATCTCAATCCAGCGATGGAGAGACTGTCTTTTCCCTTATGCTGAGCTGCCGAGTCACCCAAAATCTTGGAACCAGACATGGTTCTACTGTCAGGACACTTCTCCGGCTGATGAAAAACCTCTACCCGGCTTTCGTGCCCTGCGCCTTGAATCTAACCATCAGCTACCAGACAAGCTGACAACACTTGAACGCGTGCCTCTCAATGCTACCATCAGGAAGATTAAAGCTCTCTTGGGAAATGGGTTAAACGGCATCGATCTGGTCCGAGTCTGGGTCACTTGGCGAATACTTCCATTAAGCCGCCGTCCCGGCTTAATGTGTACTTATACAGGCGAAAAGAATGACACATTACGGCATAGCCCTGACAACTTACCAGATGATGTGGTGGATGCTACAACCCAATCACTACTGAAAGAGGGCACTGTAACGAGCAACACCTTCGGCTTACTTCCATTTTGCAAGAATAACCCGGCCCCTGCGGTAAGTTATCAATCGTGACCAATGTTTATAAATATATTATACCTTGCTTGATACTTGTAATCCTTTAACTTTTTTCACAGGCCGGTGATGACTTTTGGAAAGCCAAATATGACCATGAAGCTGCCAAACAAGCCAGAACGACCAAGAAAGCTGAAAGGACAGCCGC
The DNA here is from genome assembly GCF_018294505.1 of Triticum aestivum. NCBI lineage: Eukaryota > Viridiplantae > Streptophyta > Magnoliopsida > Poales > Poaceae > Triticum > Triticum aestivum. Next base: position 404,725,332 of record NC_057813.1, on the reverse strand, counting down.
CAAGGTAGGAACCTCAAAGAAGAAGAAACCCAGCGCCTTCGACTTACTCAGATTGGAGGATAGCTCTTCGGATGAGGAAGAGGTAATCTTTAAATTTTCTTAAGTCCCTTGTTATCACCTGTCTGACATTTTATCCTTTCAGGAGGATACGGGGAACAGCCGAGCAGCCAATGAAGAGGTAACTATAATCTCCTCCGACTCGGAGCCTTTGCCAAAGTGAAAGACCCGAAGGGTGACCCGGAAAGTAAGATTTTCACATGCCCTTGCTTATCAAGATCCTCAATTTATTTTGAAACAACAACAGCTTGAGAACCGGAGGCAGACCCGGGACAACAAGGATGCAGAACTCTCCTCTGGCTTACCTGATGTAACCAGGAAGCATCGGACTGAGGTTATCTCTGATTTATGCTCTGTCTTACCTTTAGCAGGCTTAATTCGTCAACCTCTCAATTCATCTGACTCCAACTATCAGGATACCTCTGCTTCTTCTGGTGAATCCATGCAGTCAAATATGCCGACTTTCAAAACTGCTCCTGGGTAATGTAAACTTATGCACCTTTACCTTACCCATGCTTGCGTATTCATCCTTCTGCTTTTGTTAACAGTATGCAAGTGCAGCCCAGCAAACGGGCAAAGAAGAATAAGCCGTCCGAAGAACCGGTCGTGGCTGAACCGGTGATTAATGCGTCTGCTCCAGACAGTGCTACCCATCAGCCGCCACTTGACCCGGCGTCTGATATTCCAGTGCCAACCTCTGATCCACCTACCGAAGACATTCTCCACACAAGTGACCCGGAGACTCCTAGCTCGGTGAAGAGAAATGATCCGGAAGTTGAGATTGTGAAGTCCCAGTTTGTTGAACCAGGGCGGCCTACAGTTCTTGCCAAATGTACCGCCAAAGAAGAGTTTGCCCAACGCCGAAAAGCCAAGCAGGACATTACCGATTATACTCACCTAAGCATTGGTGATATAGTCTCAGGCTATCTGAATCAAGTGCATAATAGCCGTGACCTGGAAGTTGACATGGTGAAACAAATACAACATAAATCTGAGGTATAACTTATACTTGTATCTGAGTCTTATATATACTGTACCAGCCCCCAAGTCTATTGCTTATGAACAAATATGCTGTAGACTTAGAAATCTTGTTTGACTTGTTAATTTATCCAGCTTAAAAAGAATTTATTTAACCCGGTATAACATAAGGCTTTTTAAATTTGCAATACACATTAGTCCCAAGTGTCAAGTATCCTTACTTCTAAGGTGCTTGAGACTTAGTATGTTTGACCCGGCAGGATAAAGTTAAAAATTCTTCAGCGTACATTAGCCCCCAAGTGCCAAGTATATTTACTTGTAAAGTGCTTGGGACTTGAATGTTTACCTTACTAGAATCCTTACCATAACCCGGTGTCAATGCAGGCTGCCATAAGTCAATTTGAATCAGAGATCGCTGCCCTGAAGAGTCGTCTGGAAACTCAAGAGCTTGAGACGCAGAAAGCTAACTCCAAATTTGAATTTAGTGTCTCTGAAAATGAGAAACTAAAGAAGAATTTTGAGTCGGAAAAGAAAATTTGGGCGGATGAAAAGGCTTCCCTGGTGACTCGGGCCGAAACAGCCAAAGCATCTCTTGCAGAAGCAACAACCGAGCTGCCCAACTTAAAACAGCAAATATCCCAAATGGTCTCAGCCATCTTTGGTAAGTTATTGTGACACAGTTTTAACATGGCAACCTGACAATGACTATTGTAATAATTACTTCCGGCTTACCGTTATGCTTGTGCACATACAGGCTCCAGGAGTGTCAATATGAAGCAGAACACGCTGGTCAAGCTTAAAGCAGTTTACACGTTAGTGGAACAGCTATACTCCGGGACACAACGTGCCCTGGCCGTTGTAGCTTTATCAACTCCACACCCCTGCCTTTTGCAAGATGTATTGAAGAGCCTTGCCTTTCTACCTTAGCGGATCCAAGACTTAAGGCGTTCATCTTCAAGAGCCGGGGCCGTAGCCGCATTGAGCCGAGCAAAAGCATGGCTCCCAGAACTAGACCCGGCAGACCTTGCTCTTGGATACCCGAGTCTAAAGGAAGACGGCAATGCCTTTGATGATCATGACTTCCACGCCTGTGTTAAAGCCATATGTCCGGTGGCCACCCTTATTGGAAATGATACTGACCTCAGCAAGTATGCGTTGGCTTATGACAGTAACAATCGGAAAATCCCAAACGCTCCATATGATCAAATCAGCATGATCTCTCCAATTCGTAAGCATACTTTTGCCCCTGAAATGGACCCGGCCGGCTTAATAGATGATGAAGCTGAATTTGAAGCTTTGAGCGGCATTGATTGGGCTTCATCAACTTTCCAGGAAACAACAGCCGATGGAGAAGCGGAGAAGGGTAACCCGGAGCCTTCAAGCCCGCCGAAGGAGTGAATCACCAGGTGTTTGGCCAAAATACAATGCCTCATCTATTCAGACTCGGGGAGTCTCATAATAGGGTAGAAATAACTTTTTAATGCTCATCATGCCTTCGTGCATGCTCTTATCACTTAACGCTTTTTGTGAAGCCGCCATGGTTGTATATTGCTGGCTTTTACTTCCTTGGCGTGTTAAATTTTGCTTGCCTTATTCTGCAATCCTTGAATGATCTTCCCGGCTCATATAATGTTCACCCAGTACTTAATAACCTAGGGTGACGAATATTAAACCGGCAAGACAAAAAACACCTTAAAAGGCTTTCTACAAGGTATCAGAATAATCAAAATACTTTTACAGGCTTCTGATTCGGATACGATCAGTAAACCGTTCCAAAGGGGTTAAGCTAAGATTCGGATATGATCATATAGCCCCCAGTGGTATGGCGATGCCAATCAAGTGGGTATCGACAGCTATGTTCTCTTTGGTTCAAATACGACCTATGTTTGAACAGGAAGCCCCCAAGTGACCATAGGATTTGTTTAATGACGTTGATTCGTATACGATCCACGTCAGACCTAAAGGGGTTAAGCTGTGATTCAAATATGATCAGGAAGCCCCCAAGTAGGCTTGGCAAGTATGCCGATCAAGTGGGTATCGACAGCTATGTTCTCTTTGGTTCGGATACGATCTATGTTTGAACAGGAAGCCCCCAAGTGATCATAGCTAGATTCAGATATGATCATAAGCTGGACCAAAGGTAAAGCCGGATTTAGATATGATCCGGTCCTATTGGTTGTTTCCACCATCTGCCAAAAAGACATATACACTTTTTTGAGGGTGAAAAAAGGACAGAGGTCCTACTTTATTACTTTATATAATATATACATTGTCCAAAAAATATATACATCTAAAGAGCCGGTGGCTTAAGTATAGTAAGGCCAAAGATGGGCTATATTCCATGGCCGGTGGGTCTCTTCCTCCGATTTACCTGAGTCTTTGTGCTCTCGAATATCAATGAGGTAGTATGACCTGTTGTGCAAGTTCTTGCTGACCACAAAGGGTCCTTCCCAAGGAGGGGATAGCTTGTGCATATCAGACTGATCCTGGATGAGCCGGAGCACTAGATCACCTTCCTAAAAGGTTCTGCTTCTAACCCGGCGGCTGTGATAACGATGAAGGTCTTGCTGGTAAATCACTGAGCGGGCTATTGCCAAGTCTCGCTCTTCATCCAACAAGTCAAGTGCCTCCTGTCGAGCTTTTTCATTGTCAGCCTCAATGTAAGCCGCCACGCGGGGTGAGTCGTGCCGGATATCGCTCGACAGAACTGCCTCTGCTCCATAAACCATGAAAAAAGGCGTATAACCCGTGGATCTGTTAGGCGTAGTGTTGATGCTCCACAGCACAGAGGGCAGCTCTTCGACCCAACAACCCAAAGTCCGTTGTAAGGGGACCAAGAGCCCTGGTTTGATACCCCTTAAAATCTCCTGATTAGCTCGCTCTACTTGACCATTGGAATGAGGATGAGCAACAGCCGAAATGTCAAGCCGGATATGTTCCCGTTGACAGAACTCTTCCATGGCACCCTTGGAGAGGTTAGTGCCATTATCAGTTATGATGCTATGTGGAAAACCAAAACGAAAGATCACCTTTTTGATGAACTGCACCGCTGTGGACGCATCACACTGACTGACCGGCTCTGCCTCAATCCACTTTGTAAATTTATCCACTGCCACCAGGAGGTGCGTTTTTTATCCTTAGACCTTTTGAAAGGGCCCACCATGTCAAGCCCCCAGACTGCGAACGGCCAAGTAATTGGAATCATCCTCAACTCCTGAGCCGGCACATGAGCTCATCTTGAGAACTTTTGACACCCGTCACATTTGCTAACAAGATCTTCTGCATGAGCATGAGCCGTCAGCCAATAAAAACCATGACGGAAAGCCTTGGCCACCAGAGATTTTGAGCCGGCATGATGACCACAATCCCCTTCATGGATCTCTCGAAGTATCTCTTGACCCTCTGCAGGCGACACACAATGCTGGAACGCCCCTGTGACACTGAGATGATGTAACTCGCCGTTAACAATTGTCATGGATTTGGATCGTTTGACAATTTGTCTCGCCAAGGTCTCATCCTCAGGCAGCTCTCCCCGGGTCATATAAGCCAAATATGGCAATGTCCAATCTGGGATGATGTGAAGTGCAGCCACCAACTGTGCCTCCGGGTCTGGCACTGCAAGCTCTTCCTCTGTAGGTACCTTGACAGAAGGATTATGTAGAACCTCCAGAAAGGTGTTAGGCGGCACCGGCTTACGCTGAGAGCCCAACCGGCTTAAAGCATCCGCCGCTTCATTCTTCCTTCTGTCAATGTGCTCCACCTGATACCCTTTGAAGTACCCAGCTACAACATCAACTTCACGACGATAAGCCGCCATAAGGGGATCCTTAGAATCCCATGTGTCTGAGACCTGCTGAGCCACAAGATCTGAGTCGCCCAAGCACCTTACCCGGCTTAAATTCATCTCCTTAGCCATCCGGAGACCATGGAGCAAGGCCTCGTATTCAGCTGCATTGTTAGTACAAAGAAACATGAGCCGGAGCACATAACGAAATTTGTCACCTCGAGGGGAAGTTAAGACAACCCCAGCCCCTGATCCTTCTAACTGCCTGGACCCATCAAAATGAATAGTCCAATACGTATTATTCGGCTTCTCCTCAGGTGCCTGCAACTCTGTCCAACCATTGATAAAATCCACCAACGCCTGAGATTTGAGGGCAGTACGGGGCATATACTTTAAACCATAAGGCCCAAGCTCAATGGCCCACTTGGCGATTCGTCCTGTAGCTTCCCTATTCTGAATGATATCTCCCAAAGGAGCTGAGCTCACCACCGTTATAGGGTGACCTTCGAAGTACTGCTTCAGTTTCCGATTTGCCATGAACACACCATAAACAAGCTTCTGCCAATGTGGATACCTTTGTTTAGACTCAATGAGCACCTCGCTGATGTAGTAAACCGGCCATTGAACCGGGTGCTCCTTGCCTGCCTCCTTACGTTCCACCACGATGACAACACTGACAGCCCGTGAGTTAGCAGCCACATATAACAATAGCGGCTCTTTATCAATGGGAGCTGCAAGAACCGGTGGATCAGACAACTGTCTCTTTAAATCCTCAAAGGCAGTGTTAGCAGCATCACTCCAGACAAAAGTGTCCGTTTTCTTCATCATCTGGTATAGCGGCAAGGCCTTCTCCCCTAACCGGCTTATGAACCGGCTTAAAGCAGCAACACGTCCCGCCAGGTGTTGAACATCATTGATACACGCCGGCTTAGCCAGAGAGGTGATCGCCGTGATCTTCTCCGGATTAGCTTCAATGCCTCTATTTGACACCAGAAAACCCAAGAGCTTGCCTGCAGGTACACCAAATACACACTTGGCCGGGTTAAGCATCATCTTGTAAACCCGGAGATTGTCAAAGGTTTCTCTCAAATCAGATATCAAAGTTTCCTTTTCTATGGATTTCACCACGATGTCGTCCACATAAGCATGAACATTGCGCCCAATCTGATCATGCAAACAGTTCTGCACACATCGCTGATAAGTTTCCTGGGCACTCTTGAGCCCAAACGGCATAGATACATAACAGAAGGCCGCAAACAGAGTGATGAAAGCTATCTTCTCCTGGTCCTAACTGCCATCTTGATCTGATGATAGCCAGAGTAAGCATCCAAAAAGCTCAAACGTTCACAACCTGCCGTAGCATCAATGATTTGATCAATACGGGGGAGTGCAAAGGGATCAGCCGGGCAAGCCTTGTTTAAGTCCGTGTAATCCACACACATCCGCCATGTGCCGTTGTTCTTGAGTACCAGCACCGGGTTAGCCAACCACTCTGGATGAAAGACTTCGAGAATAAACCCGTCCGCTAAGAGTCGGGCCACCTCTTCTCCAATGGCTGCTCGTCTCTCTTCGTTGAATCGTCGGAGAAACTGCCTGACCAGCTTATACTTTGGATCAATATTGAGAGTGTGCTCAGCGAGTTCCCTTGGTACACCCGGCATGTCAGAAGGTTTCCATGCAAAGATATCCCGGTTCTCACGGATGAACTCGATGAGCGCGCTTTCCTATTTAGGATCCAAATTGGCACTGATACTGAACTGCTTAGAGGTGTCTCCCGGGGTGAAGTCAACAAGCTTTGTCTCAGCGGCCGATTTAAACTTCAACGCCGGGTCGTGCTCTGTAGTTGGTTTCTTGAGAGAGTTCATATCCGTCGGGTCAACATTGTCTTGATAGAATTTGAGCTCCTCCGCGGCACATGCCGTCTTAGCGTAAGCCGCGTCGCCTTCTTCACATTCCAGGGCCACCTTTCGACTCCCATGCACGGTGATGGTGCCCTTGTAAACCGGCATCTTGAGCTGTAAGTAAACATAACACGGCCGTGCCATGAACTTAGCATAAGCCGGTTGCCCAAATAGAGCGTGATACAGGCTCTTGATCTTGACCACCTCAAACGTCAACTTCTCAGCCCTGGAATCATACTCATCTCCAAAGCCACCTCTAATTCAATCTTACCAACTGGGTAAGCTGACTTACCTAGGACCACCCCATGAAAAACAGTGTTGGACGTCCTCAGATTCTTCTCTGTTAACCCCATACGCTGGAAGGTCTCATAATAGAGGATATTGATGCTGCTACCTCCGTCCATGAGTACTTTAGTGAATTTATATCCACCAACCTAAGGTGCTACAACCAAGGCTAACTGACCCGGATTATCAACTCGTAGCGGGTGATCCTCTCTGCTCCAAATGATAGGTTGCTCTGACCATCTCAAATAACGAGGGACCGCCGGCTCAACCGAATTTGAAGCCCTCTTATGAACCTTCTGGTCATGTTTGCATAAGCTAGTGGTGAACACATGGTATTGCCCACCGCTCAACAGTTTCGGTTGGCTCTGGTAACCCGACTGCTGCTGCGGTTGTCCTCCCTGACCAGCTTGCTGTTGATTATTTCCACCCGGTTGTCCCTGAAAACCGGAATTTGAACCGCCACCCAGGCCATGAAAGCCGTCGGCCCCTGAACCGCCACCAGGTCCATGACCACCATCAAAGATATTGGAATTTTTAAATGCCTTCATGATTGCACAATCTTTCCACAGGTGCGTAGCAGGGTGCTCCCGGGTGCCGTGTTTCGGACAGGGCTCGTTGAGTAGCTGCTCAAGAGATGGACCTGACCCGCCGGTTCGAGGCCACTTACCCTTGCGTCTCTGATTGTTACCCTGTGTACTCGCGTTAGCCACAAGCTCCGGGCTACCGTCTGCCTTACGCTTATTGCCACCTTGATTCCCCGGGTTATGCTGTTGACCTTTTCCATTATCGTTCCTTTTAATCTTCCCTGTCTTCTCATCGTCAGACGCAGGGTCCTTGGTATTATCAGAATCGGCGTATTTGACTAAAGCCGCCATCAGCGTTCCCATATCGGTGTAGTCATGCTTTAGGCGTCCCAATTTATGCCTCAACGGCTCAAAGTTGCAATTTTTCTCCAACAAGAGGACTGCAGAGCCGGCATCCATCTTATCAGATGAATGAATTATCTCCTTGACCCGGCGTACCCAATGGGTGGCGGACTCACCCTCCCCCTGCTTACAACTTGTCAAGTCCACGTTGACATGGACTGCTTACAGGTGTCTTTGAAGTTCTGGATGAACAGGGCCTTTAACTCCTCCCACGAACCAATGGAATTGGGTGGTAAACCTTTTAGCCAGGACCGGGCCGTTCCATCTAACATCATGGTGAAGTATTTAGCCATTGCTGCGTCACTAACCTCCAACAGCTCCATGGCCATCTCATAGCTCTCAATCCATGCTCCGGGTTGTAAGTTGGCCGTGTAATTCGGCACCTTTCGAGGTCCCTTGAAGTCATTAGGCAGGCGCACGTTGCGCAAAGCCGGTATCAAACAAGGAACTCCACCGGTTCTGGTGGCTACTCCCAACTCAATAGAAGTCGTTGGGTACTCCGGAATGTCCTGATGAGCCGCCAGCTGAGCCACCTGTTGAGCCACCCGCTCGTTCTCCTAACGTATTCGGTCTTGCACCGGGTTATAGCCCCCATGTTGGTTACGGCGTTGGGTGTTGCTTGATAAAGCTTCGGACTCCATGTGCCTGCTGTAACTCGGGCTCCGGTTCTGACGAGGCGGTGCTAACCAAGGCAGAGGGGTTGAATGAATCCTATCCCGACTGTAAGAATAGGTCTCCTGCTGAGCCAGGGCCGTCTGGACAAGTTCCTTGATCCTCCGGGTCTCCACTGTTGTTGGATCATCACCGTCCACTGGAAGAGCTGCCAAACGCGTTGATGCTGCGATTAAATTCTCCATGGGGTTGGAAAAGTGACCCTCCGGTATTGGTACGTAACGCGGCGGTGCCATGCTCATATGAGGAGGTGGCATCTCCTGACGCTGAGCCGGTCCTCCGGCTCTGGGTGTCATAAACTGATTAGCATTGGGCGGATTACTTGGGCTGGCCCCGGGTGTGGCAAAAAGAACCCTAGGATCGTAATTCGGAGGTAACCGGGATTGGGTCTTCTGGTGTCTCCTCCTCATTACTTCATTGGACGCGTTTAAACTCATTGTGAGCTGATAAGCCTCTGACTGCAACCGTTGTGTCTGGGCGTAGAGAGCCGCCCGCTCTGTAGCTAGCCTAGTATCCTCAGCTGCTAAGGCCTCCTTGGCTTGAGCTATCTCCTCACGTACCCGTGCTACCTCCGCGTCATGCTCATCTTTGTCCACAGGGGCAACCGTGGCGGTTAACAGGGCCGTAAGCTTGTCCATGAGGTCTATCAATACTTGAGCCGGTGGGTGCACAAGGCCTCCTGCCCCGGCTGCTCCTAACCCGGAAGTGATTGCGGTCGTGGCTGTAGAGTTTTGTTCGGGTTGAGTTCCAGCCATAAAGACTCCTGCCCAATTTGGCGACTCACAGAGGTCCGAAATACTAAGGCCATTAGAATAGCCCCCGAACGCACCATCTTGAACTTGATACAAAGAATCTGTTGAACCGGTGGACGAATCACCGTCAGAGGGGACGACCGTCTCACCGCCATCTTCAGGACCTTCAGAAAGCTCTTCTCCGTGGACGCAGCCCACAAAGACACGCTTCATGCCGGGTTGAACTCGTGCTGGTTTCGCACACTGAGCCGTCTCGACGAGGTCGGTGCAGTTGTTCGGCTCAGGCCCCGGCTCTCCAATCCGGCCGATGAAGACGTGGATCCCTCCAAAGGGGACCCGGTACCCATACTCAATTGAGCCGGCATCGGGGCTCCAGCCTTCGTCGTTGATGTAGATCTTGCCGCGACGACTTTTGGTCATCCGGCCCACTACGTATCCCTTGAGCCCTTCGGAGTTGCCCTTCAAGAACTCGAATCCACAGTGCGCTGGCCCCACGGTGGGCGCCAACTGTCGTGGAATTGTCACGTCGGATGTCCTCGTGAAAGGACTTAGTTGTGGAGCCATCGCGACTAGGAAGCTTGAAGGGGTTAATCGGGACAAGGGACACGAGAGATTTTATACTAGTTCGGCCCCTTACGGTGAAGGTAAGGCCTACGTCTAGTTGGGTTGGTATTGATGTTTCGATGACCAGGGAGCGAGATACACTATGCATGGCTCTCGATGAGTTGTTTCTTGCCCTAAGCCGCCAGCGGCTCATCCCCTTATATACACGGGTGGACGCCCTGCGGTTTACAGAGTCCCGGCCGGCTTATAAACAATGTCCGGCTCGGTGACTAGTTAAGTCTACCTTATGATACAAGTAATATTATAACTGCAGTTTACTACAACGGGCCTTAAGTCGCCTGTGGGCCTTAAGATTCCTATGAACCGTCATCTTCATGCCTTGTCTTGGGCTTCTCTCTGGTGAGTCCTCTTTGCGTAACCCGACCCCTCCTGGGCAGCTTACACAAATAGTTATATCCCCAACAGGAAGGGATATGGTGTTGATGTAGAAGCCCTCCATGGTGGAATCCCCCTCCGGCAGAACGCCGACGACAGCTCCAAGATGGGATCTTGCGGATACAGAAGGTTACAGTGGTGAAATTGTGTTCCGGTTGCTCCCTGGATGTTTTTGGGGTATGTAGGCTTATATAGGAGGAAGAAGTACGTAAGTGGCCGCCCGAGGGGCCCACGAGATAGGGGGGTGCGCCCTATAGGGGGGTGCCCTACCCTCTCGTGGCCGCCTCGGCTGCTTCTTGACTAGCACTCCAAGTCCTCTAGATCATGTTCGTTCCAAAAATCACGCTTCCGAAGGTTTTATTCCGTTTGGACTCCGTTTGATATTCCTTTTCTTCGAAATACTGAAATAGGCAAAAAAACAGCAATACGGGCTGGGCCTCCGGTTAGTAGGTTATTCCCAAAAATGATAATAATGTGTAGAATAAAGCCCATAAACATCCAAAATAGGTAATATAATAGCATGGAACAATCAAAAATTGTAGATACGTTGGAGATGTATCAAAAGGCATGACATATTGACATGTATTCCCTCCATCCGGAAAATATGGATGGGTCTAGGTGTATTTCAGTTCTAGATACATCCTTTTTTATCCATTTTGGCAACATGTAATCTGGACGGAAGGAGTATGGTGTAAGACCTAGGGATACGACAGGACAACATATTAAAAAAACACTAGTTGAATGTAAAACTGTATGCTAGCGGAATACGTATAGAAAAAACTAAGGCAACATGCACGTGTATGATTGCGAAACTAAGATGGCATTGTAACAGACCACTAGAACAACACTTCAATGTAAAAAAACATGGTATGGTAGACAAATGAAGTACATACTGATGAATAACAATGCATAAGATATTTAGAAGCATGATGTCCAAATTAAGCAGATGACATTGTGATAGAGTAGAATGACAATACTTGAATTTTGAAAACATGTTATCATGACTGGAATAGGTACTGAAAAACAGGAAGGCATGACATATTTACATGCATGATCAGCATGCTAAGCACATGGCATTGCAACAGAGTTGATACACTCCAGGACATTATATGCACATGTTGTACCCATATCACGGGCCAAGTTAGAGCAAGGACCTTGTGGGGTGAAGAGGATTCATCATCTTTCTGCAAGTCTTCTAAAGAACTACCTTTACATGTTCCATCATATTGGATATCATTGACATCAAGTTTATTGGCCTTTACATTGCTCCGTGAGGTTCTTGTGGATATATCAGTGTGTGCAATTATATCTGACATGCATGGAAGACAACTAGTAGTTAGATTTATGTAATGAGTGCCTGTAGGAGACGACATAAATAGTAGGACTGGGGTTAACTAGCAACAACAGGTCTCAAAAACTAAAGGGAGAACACAAATGAAAGCTACAGAATATGTATCGTTTGTACTCGAGATTAACTAGATGGCACACAAAAGTATTAAAGAACAACATAGGTAATACTAGAAGTGGTATAATACTATAATCACCAGCCCGTGGGATAGCATTGGCTGGTGGATGATAACTATGGAACAACGTTACCTAAAGAACAAGTCTCTTAGCTGAACTATGGAACAATGTTAACTCTTGAACAAGACCCGTAAGAGATCAGCATGAATATACAGTGAAATGTGATAATCTATTTTCCATGCTTAGATGAATAACAAAGCCATAAATGTTGCACACAAGTAAGATGAGGGTACAACCTATCTGGCCGCCATCCATAGGAGTGAGCATCATGTGCTGACTTGTCGATGGCCCTGCAGTTGTTGTGGCTGTCCATGTCGGGCACACGCATTCAATGCAGGGAACTGTTGAGTGGGGACTATAGCTCCCTTCTGGTGTATGCTTCCCTTGTTGGAGTAGCTCGGTGAGTCGGAAGACGGTGTGGCTGAAGATGTAGAAAACACATTATTTTAAGAACGACACATCTCTTTGATCAGAAGAAATACCCTAAGAGATCAACAACAAGGTACGAGAGCGGTCACACGTCTGATTGAAGACTAAATTTGGGTCACACAATTTTATTTTATTTTGGTACTGTCCGATCTACGCCGGATGGCCTGATGGCCGTCTTGTGCCTCCCATCTGACACTGTTCGGAATCTTCCCCGAAGAGCCAGCGACCAATGGCAGAGCAGCCTGCCTCCACTGTCTGTGGCCCCAACCAAAACCCCACTCCCCGCCCCACCGCACTGCCATGGTTGCGCCGCACCCGGGCCAATCCACAAAGACTCGTTGTCATCCAGATCCGGCGGTGGTAGTACCTTCAACCCACGCAACTCTAAGATAGCCATCTAAGTGCTGCTTCCGCGGCGAACTTGCGCCCCCGCACCCTTACGTTAGACACCAGCCAACCGACAGCCTAGGAGCTCCGCCGCCTCAAGGTGTGCTGCTTCCCATTGGGAATCGATTGGCACAGAATAAAAATTTAGACAACTGACACCTAAATAAAGTGATTTGAGATGAGGGTGCGACCTATCTGGCGGCACGGTGAAGTAGGCAGCTCCAGCTGCCGAGTCGGTGAGGCTGGCGCGGTTGCGTTGGTGACTGGCGGCAGGGAAGCAGAGATGTCGAAACGGTCGACAGCTACGGGGAAGCAGCGCCCGGACTCTGGACGGATCCGAAGTTGGAGACGCTCAAGCGCCATGAACAACGGCGGGGTGAATCGGCTCCAGTACGGTTCACGCGGCCGTTGTCGCGGCAGCTCCAGTAGCACGGAGTAAGAGGCACATGGCCCAGTGCACGACGACAAATGGACAGCGTCTCCGGCATTAGGGAGGAGGGCGACTGTGAAATTGGTGCGGTGGGGGCGTGATACGTCTCCAATGTATCTATAATTTTTTATTGTTCCATGCTATTATATTATCTGTTTTGGATGTTTAATGGGCTTTAATATACACTTTTATATTATTTTTGGGACTAACCTATTAACCGGAGGCCCAGTCCAAATTGTTGTTTTTTTGCCTATTTCAGTGTTTCGCAGAAAAGGAATATCAAACTGAGTCCAAACGGAATGAAACCTTCAGGAGAGTTAATTTTTGGAACAAACGCAATCCAGGAGACTGGGAGTGGACGTCAAGAAAGATACGAGGCGGCCATGAGGCAGGAGGGCGCGCCCCCCACCCTCGTGGGACCCCCGTGGCTCCCCTGACTGACTTTTTCGCCTATATATACTCATATACCATGAAAACATCCAGGAGCACCACTAAACCCTATTTCCACTACCGCAAACTTCTGTACCCGTGAGATCCCATCTTGGGGCCTTTTCTGGCGCTCCGCCGGAGGGGGAATTGATCACCGAGGGCTTCTACATCAACACCATAGCCTCTCCGATGAAGTGTGAGTAGTTTACCACATACCTTCGGGTCCATAGTTATTAGCTAGATGGCTTCTTCTCTCTCTTTGAATCTCAATACAAAGTTCTCCTCGATCTTCTTGGAGATCTATTCGATGTAATTCTTTTTGCGGTGTGTTTGTCGAGATCCGATGAATTGTGGGTTTATGATCAAGATTATCTATGAAGAATATTTGAATCTCCTCTGAATTCTTTTATGTATGATTTGTTATCTCTGCAAGTCTCTTCGAATTATCAGTTTGGTTTGGCCTACTAGATTGATCTTTCTTGCAATGGGAGAAGTGCTTAGCTTTGGGTTCAATCTTGCGGTGTCCTTTCCCAGTGACATCAGGGGTAGCAAGGCACGTATTGTAATGTTGCCATCGAGGATAAAAAGATGGGGTTTATATCATATTGCTTGAGTTTATCCCTCTACATCATGTCATCTTGCCTAATGTGTTAATCTGTTCTTATGAACTTAATACTCTCGATGCATGCTGGATAGCGGTCAATGTGTGGAGTAATAGTAGTAGATGCAGAATCATTTAGATCTACTTGTCACGGACGTGATGCCTATACACATGACATGCCTAGATATTCTCATAACTATGCACTTTTCTATCAAATGCTCGACAGTAATTTGTTCACCCACCATAATACTTATGGTATTTGAGAGAAGCCACTAGTGAAACCTATGGCCCCCGGGTCTATTTTCCATCATATAAGTTTCTGATCTATTTTCTTTTGCAATCTTTATTTTCCAATCTATATCATAAAAATACCAAAAATATTTATCTTATTATCTATAACAGATCTCACTTTTGCAAGTGGCCCTGAAGGGATTGACAACCCCTTTATCACGTTGGTTGCAAGGTTCTTTTTGTGTAGGTACAAGGGATTTGAGCGTAGCTTCCTACTGGATTGATACCTTGGTTCTCAAAAACTGAGGGAAATACTTACACTACTTTGCTGCATCACCCTTTCCTCTTCAAAGGAAAACCAACGCATGCTCAAGAGGTAGCAGGGCGCCATGGAGGAGGGGCTGAGGTTTCACGACTCGGGAGAAGGGAGCTTCTGGGGAGAAGGTGATTTGGCGCCCACGAGGTATGAATGGGGAGGGGAGTGGAACCATGTCTTACAGACGCATTTGTCTGAAATGTGGGGGGAGTTATAGTTCTACCCCTGCCTTTAGGCTTCTCAGCTTGGGTCTGTGTACCGAGGGTTGGGGATAGTAAAGTAACTTTGCTTCTCCCCAAATAGTGGGCAGGAGCGATTTCGGGCGAGGAGGGCGTGTTTTGAAATATAGTGGGCGCGAGCGATTTCGGGCGAGGAGAGCGTGTTTTGAAATAGTGGGCGCGAGCTATTTCAGGCAAGGAGAGGGTGTTTTGTCGGCCATGGTTTATGAATTATTCGACACATGTCATTACGGCCGACGAGAAGGCGCGCTTGGATGAAGTTACGAACCTACCCTTGATGTACAACGGGCCAATTGATGCATGTCCCACATAGGCCGGTAATTTCGCGTCTCCCATTTATTTGCTCGGGCGAATTCCACCGAGCAGAGGATGTTTAACGGTTTGTTCAAATTTTGGGAGAATGAGCATCCACATCTACCTTACCAAGTGGATTCGAATCAAATTTTGAAATATTAGCTTGCCACTTCTTTTTTAGATGGAGAGATGATGCTCGGGAGTTATGTGTTCTTACATGCTCGTTGCTAGCGATTTACTATATGACAAATAGTTGACCCACTCAAAAACGGGAATCAAACCCAAAATGAAATATCTCGATTCAATGAAATAGCTCGTTCACCATGTCAAAATAGTGAACTAAATCCAAAATTGAACACCTCAATTGAGTAGCATGTTGTAAAGTATTATAGTACTCCATGAACATGTTGAGAGTCAAATTAATGAACTTGTTTGATATACGCATATCTCCATTCATGTGTGGATTGCAGACAACATGTTTTTCAATTTAAATATTTGAATGCAAGTTTATATCTAAACATGGTTTATATCAGTCTTTGATGCATAAAACACGACCTCCCCCTCTCCAGGACTCATGCTATCTCTCTCTCTCTCTCTCTCTCTCTCGCCGACAATCTTCAATTTGTCGGTGGAAAACGACACCTATGGGATCAAAAGAATCCCTACTGCGGTTGCGGGGCACTGGGTCATGAGAAGAGCGGGATCAGCAGTCAGCACAAGTACACGGGTTGTTTACCCAGGTTCGGGCCGCAAGGATGCGTAACACCCTAGTCGTGCTTGATGTGTATATCTGTGTTCTTGGAGTTCTTGAGCTAGCTACAATGAGCGTAACTTGTCCAAGGGTCCGAATCTTTCTCTTGGATGCCTTGGGCCTCCTTTTATAGTCAAGGAGATCGCCACAGTGGCACACATGAGGTGGCATCGGGGTACTGTGGCTAAGCCTATCGCTTGCCATTACGGGACAAGACGCACTTAATGCGCCTCTGACATGTCCCCTTCACTTTATCACCGCTTCGCCCTGCCTTGACACGCGCCTAGGCTAGCGAGGTGGTTAGCGCCATGTAGGCTGGCAGGCTACTGAGGTGATGCGGTGGTAGGGCCTTCACGAAGATTTGCATGCCACCACGTAGGCATGTGCTGAGTTGGCCTGGAAGCCTCACGTTGACATTCAGGTGCCTGCCTAGCTGGTGGGCTGGTAGCTGCATGGGAGCGGTGGTGGAAACTCGGCGGGTGCGGGCTAGGCTGTGGCCCTGCGGGTGTCCTCGGCAAGGGTCTTGCCATGGCATTGCGGTCGTCCCTGACAAGGATCTTGCCGGGGGTCTTGTGGGTTTCCTCGGCAAGGATCTTGCTGAGGCTCGTCGTCTTCTAATCCTCTTCTGATTTGGAGTGTTTCTTGTCTTCATGAATATCTGCATGTCATTATGGAGGCGCCTCCCGAGCCCAGGTCCCAACGTGGTTGGCGGTGTTGAAAAACTGGGGCTCAAGGGTGGCGCGCTCCACTGGCGTTAGGTAAGCTGCCCCGGCAAGGTCCTTGCCGGGGCTGTGGGGGTCGTCCTGGCAAGGGTCTCGCCGGGGGAAACCACCTTGCCTTCTTGCTCTTTATGCCTCTGTCTTGGCGTTGCTTTGCCTATCTTGCGGCTTTGATTCCCTGTCCCCGCTCTGCTTAAGTGTGGCCGCAGACGCGGCTCTGACTGCCCGTGCACAAGTAAGGGGTACAAAGGAGTGCCCCTACTTTAGTACACCGACGGGAGCCCCCGGGCCTGGGCCACACATAAGCACGACACGTTGTTGGGCCAGGCCCAAAACGGTGCGCGGGCAAGCGGGGCAGTTTTAATTGAGGAGATTTTCTGCCCGCTGCGATCTCCACGATCCGCGCTACACGCGTGATGTGGGTGTCGTGCGCGCGGGTGATCGAAGCATGCTTGCGTCATCCTACGGTGAACAGTAAAGAGGCAGCTTGCGTGTGCCCTTGAGACTGCAGGACCACTGCTCATTTACTCTCCTTGTCTGGGAACCGTCGCTCCACGCATCCCATTATGCCCGTCCCTTGCGCCACATACGCCGCATGCACGACGCAGGGCGAATGACAGGCGCGCGGAATACAAGAAGACGTGCGCGCCTGGGTCGATACCCACGCGCCTTCAATTGGGCAGGGAGGGCGGTCGACGGCCTCGCCCGCTGTCACCTTAATGAGCCAGATTGGCTGAGAGGGGTGAGGGAGTCCTGGATAAGGGGATATCCGGACAGCCGGACTATGTACTTTGGCCGGACTGTTGGACTATGAAGATACAAGATAGAAGACTTCGTCCCATGTCCAGATGGGACTCTCCTTGGCGTGGAAGGCAAGCTTGGCGATCCGAATGTAGATCTCCTCCTCTGTAAACCGACCCTGTGTAACCCTAGCCCCCTCCGGTGTCTATATAAACCGGAGGGTTTAGTCCGTAGGATTCAATATACAACAATCATACCATAGGCTAGCTTCTAGGGTTTAGCCTCTCTGATCTCGTGGTAGATCAACTCTTGTAATACTCATATCATCAAGATCAATAAAGTAGGAAGTAGGGTATTACCTCCATCGAGAGGGCCCGAACCTGGGTAAACATCGTGTCCCCAGCCTCCTGTTACCATTAGCCTTAGACGCACAGTTCGGGACCCCCTACCCCAGATCCGCCGGTTTTGACACCGACATTGGTGCTTTCATCGAGAGTTCCACTGTCTCATCGCGATAAGGCTTGATGGCTCGTCTCGTTGTCAATGACAACATCACCTTTCGGGGAGCCCTGGCTTTAGGCCAAACTCTCCGGCTGGGCGGCTTCGTTATGACCGCCCGATCGGCTGTTGTGTCGACGATGACTTCTCAGGTCACTAAAAATAGCCTCCATGTTGATTCGGAATTTGCCGAACAGATGGACCCAATGGAGCTCTTTTCCCTGAATGAGCTCTTGGATCGCATCGCCGCCCTGGGCGTCTCTACGGACTATGACCGGATCAGGCTTAAACCAGATCAAAGGGAGGTTCACTCTCCACCGGTCACCCATGAGATAGCGGTAGTGGAAGAACATCATCCTAATTCTCCCTCCACTTTGAGGACGAACTATGTCCGGATTTCCGAGCTCTCCAAGCCGGACACCCGCTCACGGGAGGACATGACCCCGGTCCCAGACTCAGGATTGGGGGGCGGGCCGAAGAAATCAGGCAACGCCCCAGAACCCGAGCCGTTAAGCTCGGAAGCTTCTCTTCCCCTGGATCCCAGGTCGGGTCGGGATTCGGATTCAAATCCGCCCACCCACCCAGATTCATCCAATCTTTCCCATATCAGACAAGAGCCCCAAGAAACAGTACATCACTACTGGGCCAGATTCCTCCTTGTGATAAACAGGGTCAAGGACTGTCGCAAGGCAGACGCAATCTCTCTCTTTTGCAAAAATTGCACGGACAAAGGGATTCTGAATGCTATAAGTCACCGTGACATAGTACACTTCGCTGACTTAGCGGCCATAGTGCAAAAGTACTGCGCGATGGAAAGCGCCTGGAAAACCCAAACAAGTTTCTGGGACAATCCGGCTCTAGCCAAATCCTCAGTCCGAACTAAAAGGTTAAACTCTCGTAAGTCACCCAATTCAAATACCAAAAAAATAAAGCCCGCCGCAAGGCGTGGAACCATATTGGAAGAATGGCTAAACTGTCCGTGCAAGATTCACAGCACACCGGATACTACGCCAACACATAGCCTTAGAGCATGTTGGATACTCCAGCAAGTAGCAAAGAGCGGCGAGGATCTCCTCATAAAACATCCCGCTAGAGACAACAATATGGTATTTACAGTCTTCAAGACTTTCGCCTCAAACAATAGGCACAAGCGAGCTAAGCGCAGCCTTGCAGAAGTTTGCCACGTGGCAACAATAAACCCATGGAACGACACGGCTATAACCTACAATGCCAGTGACGAACCCCAATTCCGGACAGTTCGAGCACCGACGCTTTGGTCCTTAGCCCAATCGTGGATGGCTTCAGGCTTACTAAAGTGCTCATGGACGGCAGAAGCGGACTAAACCTCATCTATGAGGAAACCCTTAACAAGATGGAAACTGACAAGAGCCGCATTGAACGAAGCAGCACGACCTTCAGGGGAATCATCCCTAGTCGAGAGGCACAATGCACGAGAAAAATCACACTGGATGTGGTATTCGGCACGCCGGAAAATTACAGGTCCGAAGAAATTACATTCCAAGTAGCCCCGTTCAGCAGCGGATACCACACCCTCTTGGGGCGGGACGCATTCACGAGTTTTCAGGCTATACCCCATTACGGGTACATGAAACTCAAAATGCCCGGGCCCAACGGAATCATCACTCTAGCTAGTGATCCGGACATCGCACTCCGCGCCGAAAATAAAACTGCCGCCCTCACCCTGGAGGCATTATCAGAAGCCCTCGCGGCCGAAGAACTGATAACACTGCGAGCAACAGTGGACAGAGACGACGTGATACTCGACAAGCGACCTAAATCCACCTCCTTCAAGCCAGCGGATGAGATAGTCAAATTCCAGGTCCACCCAACGGACCCTTCGAAGACAGCTTCCATAGGGACATAGCTGAACCCCACAGTAGACGCCGCACTGCGAGACTTCCTGCATGAAAATTGGGATATTTTCGCCTGGCATCCTTCAGACATGTCGGGCATCCCACGCAGGCTGGCCGAACACAGTCTCAACATACTAAAAGGATACAAGCCAGTCAAGCAGACTCTTAGATGCTTCTTAGAGCCTAAGTGGCAAGCCATGGGAGAGAGCTAGCCAAGCTACTCGAGGCCGGATTCATCAGAGACATCAAATATCCGGATTGGCTAGCAAACTTGGTAATGGTACCAAAAAAGGACAAATCCTGGTGCTTGTGTGTCGACTTCATAGACCTCAATAAAGCTTGCCCTAAGGATCCCTTCCCCCTCCCCCGCATTGATCAAATAATCGATGCCACTGCAGGACGCAACTCATTGTGTTTCCTCGACGCATACTCCGGATACCATCAAATCAAGATGGCAGAGTCCGACCAGGCTACAACAACCTTCATCACTCCGTACGGCCCCTTCTGTCTCAACGCCATGCCCTTCAGGCTCAAAAACGCCAGCGCAACTTATCAACGCATGATTCAGACATGCCTGTAAAAACAAATCGGCAAGACAGTAGAGGCCTACGTAGACGACGTGGTCATCAAAACAAGACACGTCGAAACCTTAATAGATGACTTGAGGCTCATCTTTGATAATCTCCAAACATACGACATCAAGCTCAACCCGGAGAAGTGTGTCTTTGGAGTACCATCCGGAAAATTGCTCGGTTCATCGTTTCCAATAGAGGAATTGAAGACAATTCGGCAAAAATCCGAGCTCTGTCAGAGTTGGCTATCCCAACAGACCTCAAGCAGATTCAAAAATTAATTGGATGTGTGGCTGCCTTAAGCCGCTTTATCTCCCGCTTAGGAGAAAAGGCACTACCCCTGTATCGCCTTCTTTGATGCACCAAACACTTCGAGTGGATGGATGCAGCCACGACCAAACTGGAAGAAATAAAGGCACTCTTGGCCACCAACCCAGTCCTGACTGTGCCAAACATTGGCGAACCCATGCTATTATACATAGCCGCAAGAAACCAAGTTGTGAGCGCAGTGTCATTGTCGAACGAGAGGCAGACGGACACAAGTTCCCGCTCCAAAAGCCGGTGTATTACGTGTCCACTGTCCCCACTCCATGCAAATCTCGGCACCCACACTATCAAAATATAGCATACGGGGTCTTGATGGCATCCCGGAAACTATGACACTACTTTCAAGAGTGTTCGATCACGGTGGCCTCCGAAGTACCACTCAATGATATAATAAATAACCGCAACGCAACAGGCCGAATTGCTAAATGGGCTATTGAGCTCCTTCCGTTCGACATAACATACAAACCACGACGGGCCATTAAGTCGCAAGTACTGGCTGACTTCGTCGCCGAATGGACAGAAGCCGAACTCCCTAAAGAGTACGACGCAAACTCAAATTGGATCATGCATTTAGACGGCTCCAAAATGCTGGCCGGATTGGGAGCGGGTGTCGTCCTGACATCCCCCACCGGAGACACGGTGCAGTACGTCCTCCAAATATTATACACAGACTCCAACAACGCAGCCAAATATGAGGCTCTGTTGCAAGGTCTTCGGATGGCAGTCTCCATGGGCATCCAACGCCTCGAAGTGCGCGGGGACTCAAACCTCGCAATATCTCAGGTAAATGGAGACTTTGACGCCAAGGACCCAAAAATGGCGGCTTATCGCAATGCCGTCCTCAAAATGTCAGCCCGGTTCGAGGGGCTCGAATTCCACCATGTGGCCAGAGAAAATAACCAAGCAGCCGATATCCTCGCCCGCATCGGCGCTAAACGCGACCCCGTCCCACCTAATATCTTCCTCGAAAGGCTGTTCAAGTCGTCCGTGGCATGGGAAAGGGAGTCCGGCAATATGAATCCGGCCCCGAACACAACCCCAGATTCCGAACATTCAGACGTAATCGGAGGCTCCTCCACCGAAATAACATCTTCGGCCCATGAAATAATGGTTGTCATCGCCCCGTGGACCAAGCCCTTCTTGGCCTACCTTAATAGGCAAGAGCTCCCCGAGGACCAAAATGAGGCGTGTTGTATTGTGCGACGCTCTAAAGCCTACAAAGTCCATGAAGGAGAACTCTACAAGAAGAGCGCCACCGGAGTGCTCCAACGATGCATCTTCGAAGAGGAAGGGCGGCAGCTCTTAGCCGAAATCCATCCCGGACTAGGCGGGCACCACGCAGCAGCCCGAGCTCTCGTAAGCAAGGCCTTTTGGACAGGATTCTACTGGCCGACAGCCCGGGCGGACGCACAGGACCTTGTCCAACATTGCGTTGGTTGTCAACTATTTGCCAATCAGAGCCATATGCCCCCTACCGCTCTCCAAACAATCCCCATAACTTGTCCCTTCGCGGTCTGGGGGCTGGATATGGTGGGACCCCTTAAAGGGGGAAGCCATAAGAAAAAATACTTATTGGTCATGGTGGACAAGTTCACCAAATGGATAGAAGCCAAAGCAGTTAAAACTGTTGAATCCAGACTAGTGATAGACTTTATATCGGAGGTTGCACACCATTACGGTGTCCCCCACAGTATCATTACTGACAATGGCTCGAATTTTACAGCCGAGGAGGTGAAAGCCTGGTGTGGCAAAATGGGCATTAAGCTCGACTACGCCTCTGTCTATCACCCCCAAACAAACGGTCAGGTCGAACGTGCAAATGGTCTTATTATGAGCGGCATCAAACCCAGACTAGTGCGATCCTTGAAGGAATCAGACACGCATTGGGTCGAGGAACTCGACTCCGTACTCTGGGGGCTGCGAACCATGCCGAATCGCACCACCGGATACACACCATTTTTCATGGTATACGGCGCAGAAGCAGTGCTGCCCTGCGATATAATTCATGACTCACCTTCCGTGCGCATGTATGAAGAGAAGGAAGCCGAGCTAGACCGGAAGGACAACTTAGATGCTTTGGAGGAGGAGCGTGATGTCGCTAAAGCCCGTTCCGCATTCTATCAGCAACAGGCTCGAAGGTATCAAAGCAGAGAAGTACGGGCCAAAACTTATAACATTGGCGAACTCATTCTACGCCTACCTGAGAAGAAGAAGGACAATCTCAAACCCAAGTGGGAGGGTCGCTTCATCATTGATAAAGTTCTCACCGGAGGAGCGTACCGTCTGCGCAGTGCATCTGACAACAGACTCGAGCCGAACCCATGGAACGCGTCCAGACTCTAGAGATTCTACGCCTAGCACCGAACCCAGTGTTCATCTCCTTCACTCCGCCTCTTCAATTATGTTCTCTTTCCTCCTTTCTCGCCCCTTTTATATTTTTTCTATATATATACAGCCTTAAAAATGTACGGATGCCCTGAGCACTCCGGCCGCATTATGCGTGCACACTATACCTGGGGGCTTCCTATTCGGAAGCTAAATATAACTACTTTAATGGCTTCTTGCTAGCCACATATGCATTTTTCTTTCCATATGTGTCTTTTCTTCACCATTATATGCATTGATATGACTTAAGTTTTGGCCATGCTGGGTTACCTGGCTCTTGTATTTATGCCCTACGTTCCCGTTTATTCGGCTAGGGCATAAGGGGAGCACCTCTGCGATTGTTACTGCCGGTTGAGTCGGATGTGTACCTCAGACTGGGTGAAGCTGAAAGCTAGCGTTCTTAAGGGAATATTCAGTCGGTGAACAAAAGATGTTCTCGTTCCTAACAACGAAAATACCCAGTTGTTTTGTTTCCTGCACTTTTGTTCACAGTTCGGACATGCACATCGATGCATGCGTACCCAAAGAAACGAACCCCTAATGGAATTATTCTCTCTGGAAGATGTTTCTTACTATCCATGTAATATAACATAACTAGTTGGGTACTTGTCTGTTCAAGCACTTATGACCCCTACGCCTGGTTTCCACGCATACCCCGGTTTTTCATTACTGTGTGGGTATTCAGACACACCCCGGACTGTCGGATCGGGGGCTGAAGTGAAAAGGTCCGCCATGACAAATGATTTTCAATCCGGCTTGGGAGTACATGAGCCCATTCAAAATTACATAATCATATAGACTGGCTGTACTCTTCCTCTATACCATCCAACAGGCTGTCTAGCTTACAATCCTGCTGGGAATACTTTGCAGCTAATGCTACTTGATCATATACTAAACTAACGGGTATCTCTTGTCCATCTGACCCAGCCGGTCCGACTTCGGCCATATGGTTCGGGTCAGCCTTGGCGTATCGCGTCTTCACCATGGCCCACACTTCTCTCACACCTTGCCGGCAAGCTAATATCTTCCATAATAGGAAGCGCCGCCGTGCTCCTTTGAGCATCTCTACAAGTTCGCTCATGCCTCCTGGCAGGGAAGCGGACGGCCACAAAGCTTGGGCAATACCCTGCATCACCTGCCGAGCTCATTCGTGCAGTTGTGAAAGCTCTTGCAGCATATCGCCTGCAGACCCGGGCATCTCCTCTTCAGGGCGTCCCATTAACATACCTGCAGACATAACTCTGTCAATACGCCTCCTCGCCGAACTATACCACAGTTCATTCAAAGCACTTACTATAAATGCCGAGTCGAAGCCTCCGGTTCTCCTTCACGGAGCCCAAACATCTTTCAATTCGATGCTCAGTTGGAGATTCGCATCTTGCAGCTTATTCTTCTCCAGAATAGACTGCGTCAGCATGCGTTCGCCCGCCGTCAGCTAACTCCGCAGATGCAGCTCACTATTTCCCACAGTCTCTGGATTTCCTCCGGGATTGTCTGCTGAATCTTTCATCAGATTTATAAACCATGCCGAACATACAAACTGGTAGAAGGAAATTATTACCAGAAGAAGCCTTCTTGGACTCCTCTTGTTCGGCTACATTGGCCTTCATTTGAGCCTTACACTCCTCCAGCTCCTGAGACAATGGGGCATTCTTCTCTACAAGAACCTATGCATTTGATGATCCTTAAATAAGTTGTGCCAACTGTTTCAAGTCTCAGGGCTACTACTATGCATACTTATTGAATTTTCTTACCCGTATGTCCTTCACATATTGGTCCGTTGCTCTGGCAAGTCCATCTTGAGCACCGCGGATATAAGCGTGTCCAAAATTGAAGGCATTGAACGCCTCTTTGGAAAAAATACCACCGCGGAGTACGGCCCGTCGGTGCCGGTGATTCATGGCGCTCTCCACTTCTGAATTTGTGGCGGAAAGCATATCTGTATCCTCCACAGGCAGACAGTTTGGCACTGTCCGCACGTCCGCCTCCGCCCGTGAATCCGGTCCAGGAATCCGGCTGCTGGAGGCGTGGCCGGTAGGGTCCCCGGATATAGTCCAACGTTTCCTGTCCGGACATAATTAAAGCCATCACGCCTTGACAAAAAGACCAAATAAACCACGGGGCAAGTTTGATGAATACCTCTGCGTCTGCGTATCACTCCTAACCGCCTTCCATTTAAGCCTACCTTGCCTAGGCGCCTCTTGCTGAGAGGCCCCAGCGGGTTCTGCACAGTGTCCCGACTGCTGTTTCTATATAAGTACGGCATGTGAGCTTAAGGTACGGCAAAACGAAGGAATTCTTTCAGAAGGTTGGAACCCCGATATTACTTACGTGCGACACAGAAAGCAATCCGAGGTAATCCGCGATGATGGCCACTAAAGAGCCGCCACTGCTTGCCTGATAGAAGGTCCCGTCGACGAATTCCACGGATATGTCCGGATCTTCTTCAAGTCTGGGGTCGAGAGCCCGGCCGGGATCCTCTGGCTGCGGAGAGGGGCTGTTGAACTCTTTCACAGCCCTTCTTAGTTCCTGTTTTGAAACGGTAAGGTAAATAATTGTGACAAAGAAGGTGAGAACGAATAGAGTCGAGTAAAAGATGACAACTTACCTAGCTTCGGGGGTTATATATGGAAAATCCGTCCCGCAGTTTGATGCGGAGGAACTCCTCTTATTCTCCTTTGTACAATTCGGACATTATCCTCGCTAAAGATGTGGCGGAGCCGGACCTTTGCGACCGCAGCGGGAGGCATCGTCTTCTCCATTGAAGTGCCACATGGGTTTTCCCCTATATTGAAGTGGCTGCACTCCCCTTATTATGCATATTGACATAACTTTGATTATTGTCAATCCTGATTGGGCCAGGTTTGTATCCGGCTCATCAGATAGAAGACTTCCCTGTTTTCTTCCTCGTGGGGGCTCTGAGGGTGCCAGCTTTGGCGCTTCTTCAGCGGAGTATTGGTGAACTCAGGAAGGCCCGTCCGGACTGGGTCCGGAAGGGGAACATCATCAACATAAAACCACTCTGAGGGCCAGTCTTCGGACGCCTTCTTTGGAGTACAGGACATGTATCCAGTATGGGTGATGCGCCATATTTCGGCTCCGCCCACTTGATATATAGATCCCTCCTGGTTGTGGGGGACGAGACAAAATAACCTCTTCCATAGCTCGAAATGAGCTTCGCAGCCCAGGAATAGCTCGCAGAGGGCGATGTAGCCCGCAATGTACAATATGGAGGCAGGGGTAAGATTATGCAACTGGAGACCGTAGAACTCCAGGAGCCCGTGGAGGAATGGGTGGATTGGAAACCCGACGCCTCTTAGCAGATATGGGACAAGGCATACCCGCTCCCCCCGAGATGGGTTAGGGAATCTCTCCGCTTGCTCCCCACCATTATAGGTGGCTAGTCCGGATCGGACGGGGACCATGTATGCGGGTGGAAGGAACCCTTTGGTCTGCAGCTCTATTAGGCGGCTGTGAGAGATGGAACACTTTTCCCAATCCCCTGGCTTCGAGCTGGGGGAGCGGCGAGCAGGGCTGCGGCGACCGTTCATGATGGGATGGCCTCTTCTGGGCGCGCTCTGCGGAATGCTTGCTTGGGGGAAGATGGTATGATTTGGATCTGAAGATCCCCGTCTCCTCAAATAGACGGCTGACCTACGGGATTAGGGTGTCAAATACAAAAATGCCCCAGCCCCTCGTCTTCGGTTGACACGTGGAGGTAGCCATTATTGAAGCACAGAAGCCGAGGAGTATAACCTTACTGGGAGGCCGAACACTATTCACCACGACGGGTGCACTGGATTTGGAGAAGAACCCGCCTTGCAATGCCGAAGACAATCTGCGCGCCGGACTCATTGTCATTGAAGCCTGGTTCGGGGGCTACTGAGGGAGTCCTGGATAAGGGGGTATCCGGACAGCCGGACTATGTACTTTGGCCAGACTGTTGGACTATGAAGATACAAGATAGAAGACTTCGTCCCGTGTCCGGATGGGACTCTCCTTGGCATGGAAGGCAAGCTTGGCGATCCGGATGTAGATCTCTTCCTCTATAAACCGACCCTGTGTAACCCTAGCCCCCTCCGGTGTCTATATAAATCGGAGGGTTTAGTCCGTAGGACTCAATATACAACAATCATACCATAGGCTAGCTTCTAGGGTTTAGCCTCTCTGATCTCGTGGTAGATCAACTCTTGTATACTCATATCATCAAGATCAATCAAGCAGGAAGTAGGGTATTACCTCCATCGAGAGGGCCCGAACCTGGGTAAACATCGTGTCCCCAGCCTCCTGTTACCATTAGCCTTAGACGCACAGTTCGGGACCCCCTACCCGAGATCCACCGGTTTTGACACCGACAAGGGGCGGCCGAGCCCCGACCCCGTCCCTTTATAACGAGGGGAACAGGAGGGATGGCGCCTCTCAGTCCTTTGCCATCCGCCCCTCCCCATCCCTGCTCCTTCCTCCCTTCTGTCATGGCGAGAGGGCGTGCTGATGCCTCATTGGTGGCAGCGAGGGTCTCTGCTTGACAATGCGTTGCTCCTCCCCAAGAGCCTGTGGCGGCGCAGTGAAAGGATCAAGAAGAGGTGTCTAGGGGATGATTAGACACTTCATGCCAAAAGTGGCAGTTTTTAATTTCTTTAAGTTTAAGTGGAGTTTTGCCACAAGTTTAACAATCACAATACATATCAAGCAAGCATGCAAAGAGTATATGAGCAGTGGAAAGTAAAGCATGCAACTTGCAAGAATGTAAAGGGATGGGATTGGAGAAATCAAACGCAATTGGACACACGGATGTTTTTGTCGTGGTTCCGATAAGTGGTGCTATCGTACATCCACGTTGATGGAGACTTCAACCCACGAAGGGTAATGGCTGCGCGACTCAACGGAGGGCTCCACCCAAGAAGGGTCCACGAAGAAGCAACCTTGTCTATCCCACCATGGCCGTCGCCCACGAAGGACTTGCCTCACTAGCGGTAGATCTTTACGAAGTAGGAGATCTACTTGCCCTTACAAAATCCTTAGTTCAACTCCACAATCTTGTCGGAGGCTCCCATATGACACCTAGCCAATCTAGGAGACACCACTCTCCAAGAAGTAAAAAATGGTGTGTTGATGATTAACTCCTTGCTCTTGTGCTTCAAATGATAGTCTCCCCAACACTCAACTCTCTCTCACAGGATTTGGATTTGGTGGAAAGAAGATTTGAGTGGAAAGCAACTTGGGAAAGGCTAGAGATCAAGATTCATATGGTAGGAATGGAATATCTTGGTCTCAACACATGAGTAGGTGGTTCTCTCTCAGAAAATGTAAGTTGGAAGTGTAGGTTCACTCTGATGGCTCTCTCCACGAATGAAGAGGAGGTGGAGGGGTATATATAGCCTCCACACAAAATCTAACCGTTACACACAACTTGACAATCTCGGTGGGACCGAATTGAGAAACTTGGTCGGACCGATTCAGCAAATCTAGTGACCGTTAGGATTTTCGGTGGGACCGACATGCAACTCGGTAGGACCGATATGGTTAGGGTTAGGGCATAACGTAATCTCGATGAGACCGATTACACAAACTCGGTGGGACCGATTTTGGTAATAAGCTAACCAGAGAGTTGGTCAGGTAAACTCGGTGGGACCGTTTCACTCATTTCAGTGAGACCGAAATGTTACAAAAGGGAACCAGAGAGTTTACATTGCAATCTCGGTAGGACCGGTTACACAAACTCAGTGAGACCGATTTTGGTAATGGACATACAGAGAGATTGCAATCCCATCTCGATGAGACCGAGATCCCTATCGGTGAGACCGATTTGCCTAGGGTTTGTGGCAGTGGCTATGACATCTCAACTCGGTGGCGCCGGATAGAAAGAATCGGTGGGGCCGAGTTTGAATTTTGGTTTAGGTCATATGTGGATGTGAGAAAGTAATTGAGGGTTTTGGAGCATATCACTAAGCACTTTGAGCAAGAACCTCATTAAGCAACACCTCATCCCTTCTTGATAGTATTGGCTTTTCCTATAGACTCAATGTGATCTTGGATCACTAAAATAGAAAATGTAGAGTCTTGTGCTTGAAGCTTGAGCCAATCCTTTGTCCTTAGCATCTTGAAGGGGTTCCACATCCATTAGTCCATGCCACTTCATTGTTGAACTTATCTGAAATATACTAGGTAAAAGTATTAGTCCAACAAGAGATATGTTCACATTAATTACCAAAATCACCCAGGGAGCACTTGTGCTTTCAGTCTCCCCCTTTTTGGTAATTGATGACAACATACATCAAAGCTTTAGATAGAGGATATATAGTCAATAACAAGTAAAGCTTTGAAAAGACATGTAACATGCATGGGCTCCCCCTACATGTATGCAATCATGTGAATATGGAATATAGAAGCATGTGAATGCATAGTCATGACAGAGTAGGCAATGTGTTACATGTATCTTGGCTATATGCATCAGAGCTAAGAATTGTGGGAAATGTACCTTCATGCTCATGAGTCCTTCTTGCAAACAGTATGTACATCAGCAAGAATTCCTCATACACATGACTGTGATGCATATATTTACCTTGTGGTCTTGAGTTGGCTTAGGATAGAATGAACCTGTGAAAATAAGGTTAGATAACACAGATGCATCTACTAGCCAGAGCAAACAAGAAGAAACCACAAGAGTACCAAGACTGGGATGACATGTAGAGAGTGAGTACCAAGTACCACATTGGATATAGACATGTCCCAGAAGGTAAAGATGTGCAATGAATTTAAAGAATTTATTTCCCTTAAATGTCTTGCTCCCCCTGAATCTAGCATGGGATACTGGGAGAAGATAGGGAACAGAAAATCAGAGCTCAAAGAAATAAATGAATAGAGCTAATGCAAATAAGCACATATGAACATGTCTTTCCCCTCTAGAAGACATGTAACATCTATCCTCTTGAGCACCAAGCATCTGGGATCCTTGAGTATTCTCTCCCCCTAGAGATATGATTAAGCTTTGATGTGATCTCTCTCTCCCCCTTAGACATCAATTTCCAAGAAGGGTCTTCTGGAATTTGTCGTGAGTGGGTTTGGTCCTTGAGTCACAGCACAAAGCGACAAATTAAAGGTGATGCTGGTAGAGGACAAGATTTATGGAGTGAAGCTGGATTAAAAGTAATGAAGGAACTAGTGGCAAAATGTCTTTCCTGTAGTGAATTTGGTGGCACCGAGTTGTATGCTTCGGTTGCACCTAAAGGATTCTGTTGGACCGAAAACAAGGGACCGGTGTGACTGAATTCATCACAGAGAAAACACTTGTCACCTCAGCTCACTAGACAAGTAAGATCTCACAAGGATTTGCAAGGAATTGGATGCAGGGAATGCAGAACAAAAAATAAAAGAGAAGAAACTTAAAAGAAATCTAGATGAAGTTTTTTTAAAGGGGAAACAAATATGCATGAGACAAATGCAAGAGCACAGAAAAGAACACAAGAGAACTTCATCTAGAATTGGTCAGCGACAAAGTCACCTGTGTTAGAGTATATTGACTTAGGAGTCAAGTGAGATCACTTGATCATAGGTCATACTGAAAGTGCAACTATCCCTAGGTGGTTTTGGTAATTCCTAACAACATATAGCTCATTGAGCTAATATTATTCCAAGACAAATATTTTAGGAAAGCTCAATGAATGGCATGGCATGGATGAGAAAAGTGGATCCCTCAAAATACTAAGGATAAAAGGATTGTCTCAAGACTCTAAATTTTATATTTTAGTGATCCTAGATCACATTGAGTCTATTGGAAAAGCCAATACTATCAAGGAAGGATGAGGTGTTGCTTAATGAGTTTCTTGCTTCATAGTGCTTAGTGATATGCTCCAAAACCCTCAACTACTTTCCCACATCCACATATGACCTAAACCTAAAGTCAAACTCGGCTGCACTGATTCTTTCTATCTGGCGCCACCGAGTTCAGATGTCATAGCCACTGCCACAAACCCTAGGCAAATTGGTCTCACCGATAGGGATCTCGGTCTCACTGAGATGGATTGTAATTTCTCTTTTCCCTTCGTAAAGTTTCGGTCTAACCGAGACGAGCGATCGGTCCCACCGAGATTGCAATGTAAACTCTCTGTTTCCTTTTCGTAACATTTCGGTCTCACCGAAAAGAGCGAACCGGTCCCACCGAGTTTACCTGACCAACTCTCTAGTTAGCTTATTACCAAAATCGGTCTCACCGAGTTTGTGTAATCGGTCTCACCGAGATTACGTTATGCCCTAACCCTAACCATATCGGTCCTACCGAGTTGCATGTCAGTCCCACCGAAAAGCCTAACGTTCACTAGGTTTACTAAATCGGTCTGACTGAGTTTGTTAATTCGGTCCTACCGAGATTGGTAAATTGTGTGTAACGGTTAGATTTTATGTGGAGGCTATATATACCCCTCCACCTCCTCTTCATTCGTGAAGAGAGCCATCAGAACAAACCTACACTTCCAACTTACCATTTCTGAGAGAGAACCACCTACTCATGTGTTGAGACCAAGATATTCCATTCCTACCATATGAATCTTGATCTCTAGCCTTCTCCAAGTTGCTTTCCACTCAAATCTTCTTTCCACCAAATCCAAATCTTATGAGAGAGAGTTGAGTGTTGGGGAGACTATCATTTGAAGCACAAGAGCAAGGAGTTCATCATCAACACACCATTTGTTACTTCTTGGAGAGTGGTGTCTCCTAGATTGGCTAGGTGTCACTTGGGAGCCTCCGACCAGATTGTGGAGTTGAACCAAGGAGTTTGTAAGGGCAAGGAGATTGCCTACTTCGTGAAGATCTACCGCTAGTGAGGCAAGTCCTTCGTGGGCGACGGACATGGTGGGATAGACAAGGTTGCTTCTTCGTGGACCCTTCTTGGGTGGAGCCCTCCGTGGACTCGCGCAGCAGTTACCCTTCGTGGGTTGAAGTCTCCATCAACGTGGATGTACGATAGCACCACCTATCGGAACCACGGCTCAAAAATCACTGTGTCTCCAAATTGCATTTGAAATCTCCAAACCCTTCCCTTTATATTCTTGCAAGTTGCATGCTTTATTTTCCGCTGCTCATATACTCTTTGCATGCTTGCTTGAATTGTGTTAAGATTGCTTGACTTGTGCTAAGTTTGCTAAAATCTGCCAAACACTAGAATTGGGAAAAGGCATAGCTTTTATTTGGTCAGGTAGTCTAATCACCCCCCCTCTAGACATACTTCAAGGTCCTACACATACCCATCGTTTAAGCTCAAAATGGGGTTACCATTTTTCATTTAAGCATCTTGATGTATTCACATCTTGTCGAGTTGCTTTGACTCATGACTTGGAGTAAAGATTCTCTAAGATGGAATAACATACCTTGGGTGGTGGTGTTGATCGTGATCATGTAGTTGAACTTGTGTGGGTTGCTCAAGGTTGATGTAGCTCATCAAGAGTTGGGAGCACCACTTGGAATTTGAGTCCATCTACCTACATGGGTTAGTTTTTGCAAGGAAGAGCACTTGTGTATCCAAGATGACAATCATGAATCTCAATAATAAATTTGTCAAAGGATATGTTTGAATGGTTTCGTGCTTTCTTGTCTTCAACCACCATTATGTAGAGACTTGGTGATGTAGAGATTGCTCAAGATGTGAGTGAGTTACAATCTCATAGATTTAGATTCATCCAAGTTCCTACAAGGGTTAGATAACATGCAAGGTGCAAATATATCCAAGACGTAAGATTATCATCATAAGAGAACTATCAAGGATTAGTCATAGGCTCATGTCTTGCATGTATCAAATGGAGTTCCTACTCCAAGTTTGAAGCATCAATGATGTTCAATTCACCTCTCAACCTGCAAAACACTTTCTCATCAAGAGGTTTAGTGAAAATATCCGCTAATTGTTTTTTAGTGCGAACATGCTTAAGATTAATGTCCCCTTTGGCAACATGATCTCAAATGAAATGATGACGAACTTCAATATGCTTAGTTCGAGAATGTTGCACGGGATTGTGCGCAATATTGATTGCACTCTCATTGTCACAAGTAATGGAACATGTTTCACATATATCCCATAATCTTTAAGAGTTTGGGTCATCTAGAGTAATTGAGCACAACATGAACCAGCGGCAATGTATTCCGCTTCAGCGGTGGATAAGGATTCCGAGTTTTGTTTCTTGGAAGACCAAGACACAAGAGATCTACCAAGGAATTGACAAGTACCCGAAGTGGACTTTCTGTCAACCTTGTCACCGGCATAGTCCGAGTCGGAGTAGCCAACAAGATCGAAAGAGGCCCTCTTAGGATACCAAATGCCAAAATTTGGTGTGTGAATTAAGTATCTCACTATCCTTTTCACGGCCTTAAGATGACATTCTTTATGTGCAGCTTGATATCATGCACACATGCACGCATAATATCGGGACGTGAAGCACATAGGTATAACAATGAACCAATCATAGAGCGATAAACCTTTTGATCAACCGGTTCACCATCTTTGGTCAAATCAAGATGTCCACTAGTAGGCATGGGTGTAGACATACCTTTGCATTCTTGCATATTGAACTTCTTGAATAAGTCCTTGGTGTACTTCGTTTGAGAGACAAAAGTACCTTCCTTAGTTTGCTTGATTTGCAACCCAAGAAAGAATTTGAGTTCACTCATCATCGACATCTCAAACTTCTCCAACATTAGCTTTCCAAACTTCTCACTAAAATGAGGGTTAGTTGATCCAAATATAATATCATCGACATAAATTTGGCATACAAATAATTCTCCATTGACCCTTTTAGTAAAAAGTGTAGAATAAAATTTTCCAATTTCAAAGCCTTTTTCAATAAGGAACTTGGTCAAGCATTTATACCAAGCTCTAGGAGCTTGTTTAAGTCCATAAAGAGCTTTGTGAAGTTTGTAAACATGATTAGGTTTCTTAGGATCGACAAAGCCGGGAGGTTGTTTAACATAGACTTCCTCCTCTATTTCACCATTTAGAAAAGCACTTTTAATGTCCATTTGGTACAAGGTGATATCATGGTGATTAGCATAGGCAAGTAAGATGCGAATGGACTCAAGTCTAGCAACGGGAGCATAAGTCTCACCATAGTCCATACCTCCGACTTGTGTGTAGCCTTGGGTGACGAGACATGTTTTGTTGTGAACTACTTGTCCATCTTCATCTTGCTTGTTGCGAAATACCCATTTGGTACCAATGATGTTGTGGTTGTTGTCGGGCTTCTCAACCAATGTCCAAACATGATTCCTCTCAAAGTTGTGTAGCTCTTCATGCATAGCGTTTATCCATTCTGGATCTTCCAATGCTTCTTCAACCTTCATAGGTTCAATGCTAGAGATGAATGAATAGTGTTCACAAAAGTTAGCTAAACGAGTTTTAGAGCGAGTGATTCTCCCGGTTTGGATACCATTGTAGATTTGCTCGACGGGTGGTCTTTAGCAATTCTTGCTTGAACTCGTGAAAGCTTTTGCTTGGGTCTTGGTTGAACATCTTCTTCATCTTGTTCTTCTTCTTGGCCTTCTTCATTGTTGGCGATGTCGTTCTCTTGTCGTGGTGGAGAAGGAGGTTGTTGACGTTCTTGGTGTACTTCCTCGTTTTCTTCATCTTGGCGTGTCCCACTTGTGGATGCTTCCGTATCAACTCTTGGTTCACCTTGTCGTGGGGTAGAAGCTTCCACTTGGATGGACGAGTTACTCTCCTTCACCTCCGTTGGACGAATCTTGCCAATAGACAAGTCTTGGATTGCTTCCGAGGGGTCTTTGTCTCCTACATCAATTGGCAATTGCTCTACTTGCGAGCCGTTAGATTCATCAAACTTCACATCTACCGTTTCTTCAACCTTTCGAGTGAAATTGGTGTAGACACGGTAAGTGTGAGAGTTTGAGCCATAACCAAGTAGGAAACCTTCATGAGACTTAGGAGCAAATTTAGAATGACAACACTTATCAAGAATGTAGCACTTTGAGCCAAATACTTGAAAGTATCCAACTTGGGGTTTGTTACCGGTG
Organism: Triticum aestivum; assembly: GCF_018294505.1. Classification (NCBI taxonomy): domain Eukaryota; kingdom Viridiplantae; phylum Streptophyta; class Magnoliopsida; order Poales; family Poaceae; genus Triticum; species Triticum aestivum. The sequence goes on along the minus strand of NC_057813.1, from coordinate 404,690,222 downwards.
AGGAGCTTGTATGTCGTCTTGCCGAGTAGCTTGTGAAGATACAAGCGATTTGTTACATGACAAGCTGTCTCAACCGCTTCTGCCCAAAAGTGCTTCGGTGTCTTGTACTCATCAGGCATCGTTCTTGCCATTTCAATTAGCGTCTGGTTCTTCCTCTCAACAACTCCATTTTGTTGAGGTGTGTACGTAGCCGATAACTCATGTGAAATCCCTTCTTCGTCAAGAAAGGTGTCCACATTTGCGTTCTTGAACTCCGTTCCATTGTCGCTATGAACCTTCTTGATCTTCACTTCAAATTGATTTTGGGCCTTCCTAGCGAAGTTTTTGAAGATCTTTTGGACCTGCGATTTATCATCGAGAAAGAACACCCACGTAAATCTTGAAAAATCATCAACTATAACTAGACCAAAAGAATTTCCACCGAGACTCTTATAAGCGTTGGGACCAAAGAGATCCATGTGAAGTAGCTCGAGTGGCCTCCTTGTGGTCATGATGTTCTTTACGGGATGCCTTCCTCCAACTTGTTTGCCTGCTTGACAAGCACTGCAAAGTCTATACTTATCAAATATGACATCATTAACACCAAGGATATGATTTCCTTTAATAAGCTTGTCAAGATTTCGCATGCCAACATGACCTAATCGTCTATGCCATAACCAACCTTTAGAGGATTTAGCAATAAAGCAAGTTCTAGGTTGAGCCTTTTTAGTGAAATCAACAATGTAAAGGTCACCTCTACATATACCGGTAAAGACCATTTTATGATTATCTCTACTAAACACTTGGCAATCTACTTTAGTAAATAGGACATTGAAACCGAAATCAGCAAGTCTAGATACTGAAAGTAAGTTGTAGCCAAGAGATTCAACGAGCATGACATTTTGAATGGAGCTACCATGTGAGATGGACACCTTACCGAGGCCAACCACCTTACCCTTTGAGTTGTCGCCGAAAGTGACATACTTTCAAGGACCATCGTTTTCAGCAAGCTCACGAAACATATCTTTATCTCCGGTCATGTGATCGGTACATCCACTGTCAAGAACCCATTCCTTTCCTCCTGCCATATATCCCTGAAGATTTGCCATAAGACCAAAGTGTCTCATTACATCATCAAGATCAAAGTCACTATCATCATCCTCATCATAGTATCCATGTTCAACATCGTCATGTGGTGGATCAATTCCTTGAGAGGGTGATTCGTTAGAATGAGTTTGACAATGATCTTCTTTCTGAATATTAATAGCTTCGGAAATAATGTCAGTAATAATTCCAAAATTTCCTTTGGTACGCATAAAAGTTGTAAGTTTGAATAGACAATCACCAAACATAGGATCATTGGTATTCATCTTACTTAAGGCAATAGACTTATGAAGAATTTCATCTAGATTTTTCAGGGAATAATCCGGAAATCGTTCCTCAAGAAATTTCCATATAGTGTAGGCACACTCAAGAGTAGGCAAGTTTCCAATCAAGTTTCTACGCAAGCCTCTAGTGATAAGATTAACAGTTCTAAGATTCCTGATCATGTCAATTGACTCATCAAGGGTAGGATGCATAGGATCAACATGAGGTGCACAAGGGCTAGCAATGTACTTGTTCAAATGATATTGATTGAGAATCACAAGCATCTCATTTTTCCACTCATGAAAATACTCTCCATCAAGTATAGGCACTCTATGTCTAAGACTCCCCAAAGTAGACTCATCCATCTTCCTCCAATGGTGATTAAACCAAAGCAATGGAGACCAATGCTCTAATACCAATTGAAAGGATCGAGAAGAGGTGTCTAGAGGGGGGTGATTAGACACTTCATGCCAAAAGTTGCAGTTTTTAATTTCTTTAAGTTTAAGTGGAGTTTTGGCACAAGTTTAACAATCACAATACATATCAAGCAAGCATGCAAAGAGTATATGAGCAATGGAAAGTAAAGCATGCAACTTGCAAGAATGTAAAGGGATGGGATTGGAGAAATCAAACACAATTGGAGACACGGATGTTTTTGTCGTGGTTCCGATAGGTGGTGCTATCGTACATCCACGTTGATGGAGACTTCAACCCACGAAGGGTAATGGCTGCGCGAGTCCACGGAGGGCTCCACCCAAGAAGGGTCCACAAAGAAGCAACCTTGTCTATCCCACGATGGTCGTCGCCCACGAAGGACTTGCCTCACTAGCGGTAGATCTTCACGAAGTAGGCGATCTCCTTGCCCTTACAAACTCCTTGGTTCAACTCCACAATCTTGTCGGAGGCTCCCAAGTGACACCTAGCCAATCTAGGAGACACCACTCTCCAAGAAGTAACAAATGGTGTGTTGATGATGAACTCCTTGCTCTTGTGCTTCAAATAATAGTCTCCCCAACACTCAACTCTTTCTCACGGGATTTGGATTTGGTGGAAAGAAGATTTGAGTGGAAAGCAACTTGGGAAAGGCTAGAGATCAAGATTCATATGGTAGGAATGGAATATCTTGGTCTCAACACATGAGTAGGTGGTTCTCTCTCAGAAAATGTAAGTTGGAAGTGTAGGTTCGTTTTGATGGCTCTCTCCACGAATGAAGAGGAGGTGGAGGGGTATATATAGCCTCCACACAAAATCTGGCAATTACACACAACTTGACAATCTCGGTGGGACCGAATTGAGAAACTCGGTCGGACCGATTCAGCAAATCTAGTGACCGTTAGGATTTTTGGTGGGACCGACATGCAACTTGGTAGGACCGATATGGTTAGGGTTAGGGCATAACATAATCTCGGTGAGACCGATTACACAAACTCGGTGGGACCGATTTTGGTAATAAGCTAACGAGAGAGTTGGTCAGGTAAACTCGGTGGGACCGTTTCACTCATTTTGGTGAGACCGAAATGTTACAAAAGGGAACCAGAGAGTTTACATTGCAATCTCGGTAGGACTGGTTACACAAACTCTTTGAGACCGATTTTGGTAATGGACATATAGAGAAATTGCAATCCCATCTCGGTGAGACCGAGATCCCTATCGGTGAGACCGATTTTCCTAGGGTTTGTGGCAGTGGCTATGACATCTCAACTTGGTGGCGCCGGATAGAAAGAATCGGTGGGGACGAGTTTGACTTTTGGTTTAGGTCATATGTGGATGTGAGAAAGTAATTGAGGGTTTTGGAGCATATCACTAAGAACTTTGAGCAAGAACCTCATTAAGCAACACATCATCCCTTCTTGATAGTATTGGCTTTTCCTATAGACTCAATGTGATCTTGGATCACTAAAATAGAAAATGTAGAGTCTTGTGCTTGAAGCTTGAGCCAATCCTTTGTCCTTGGCATCTTGAAGGGGTTCCACATCCTTTAGTCCATGCCACTTCATTGGTGAACTTATCTAAAACATACTAGGTAAAAGTGTTAGTCCAACAAGAGATATGTTGACATTAATTACCAAAATCACCCAGGGAGCACTTGTGCTTTCACACAGCCGGCCGCAAGGGGAAGGGGGAGGGGGCAAGGCCGAGGCCGTCGCGGTTCTCAGGGAAGAGGAGGACGGGGTGGCGCACCGGCCTCGCCTCCGCCAGCGGTCCTTCCCCCAATGGAGGGCCACGTCAAGGACAACGCTTGTGAGTTCTTCATCAGGCTATGCCGGCCGGCGCGCCGTCGTCTTCTTCTCCCGACCCCATTCGCTCGGGAGATGGAGCTTGACCCGCCGCAGGCGCTGAGGCTGCACATGAGGGGTTGCGGCAATAGCGGTACATGAGTCGATGTTGATCTCCCAGCCCCTCACGTCATGTATCTTCACCGCGGATGGAAGACCTTCGCTCGCATCCACAGTCTGATGGTGGGGCTCATTTTCTACTTCATGTTAATGGAGAATGGCCTCCTCTCCGTCAAGGTCTTCGGCGATTTCAGAACTTGCCTTAAGTGCTGCGTGGAGAGCTCCTCGGATGACGAAGGCTTGTCCTCAAGCGAGAGCGACGAGGAGGACAGCAGCAGCGACGACAAGGGTAGCAGGCAGGAGGATGACGGGTCCGACTAGGTGTCAGACCCACCGCTCCGGGGCGGTGCCGGCAGCAGCAGCATCTGCACCGGGCACCTTCTCCCGGTGGAGACGACTCCTTGAACTTCTCGGGGTCGCCTCCCTGGGCGGCTGGCGTGAAAGGGCCGGAGAAGGCGAAGAAGGTGGGTGGCGAGCCGTCAAGTCGGAGTGCGATGGCACCGATGCCTTCGTAGTGTATTGATGGACCGCTGCCTGATCTTCCAGCTCTTCCTCCGGCACCACCACCACCAGCCCCCTCTTAGGCGGCCGCTGACATGTTCTCTTGGCGCCTTCTGCTACTCGTACCTCTCTTAGGCGCTCCTTCTGCCCTTTTGCCTTCTTGTTCCATTTCCTGAGGAGAGGGACAAGAAAGGGATTATGGGCACCTTATCTTTTTCAGTTTGTAAGCCTACGGGCCTTAGTTAGGTTTAAAACTTGTAACCTCCCTGTTTATGTTTACATTCCGTACGAACTGTACCTGTATGGAACGTATTAATGAAAAAAGGGTGCTTGCTGGGTCTTGTGTGTGTGAGCAAAGCCCATACCAAGGAACAAATCCTTGTTGTTTTCAACAAATCCCCTACTTCGTTCGACCATACCCACGCCTTTGGCGGAGGCAGGGGCGAAGTAGGGGTGGGCCTTACGCTTGCCTCCTTGCCACCGCGGCTACAACCAAATTCCGAACCGAGAAGAAGTTCTCGGGCGGCAGGAATGAAGGGAGCACGACATCCTTGGAACAAAACGAGGTTCCATACGTCCCAAGCTTCATACGGAAATGCATAACAGGGCATAGGAAAACTTATCTGGATTTGCAGCCCTCGGCAACCCTAGCTTGCCGTGGGTGGACCTCCGTGTCTTCAGCCCCCGGCAAGCTTGGCTTGCCGGGTCCGGAGCGCCGGCTTGTTCTCTTCCTTCCACTCGGCTTGGCGGAAACAATTATGTACCCTGCGGACCAAAGAGGATGGATAGGAACAAAGAGACGCAAACTCGACCTCTATGCTAGGGCTTAGTTGCTGCTAAGCACTATCAACCCTAACCGAGGGAGAGACTCAATCTAGCATGCATGCTATAACTTAGGGTGCGAGCGCTTCGTTTATTTTATGCTCAGGGTTGATGTCTACTACACAACCTTCTTCTTATAGACGTTGTTGGGCCTGCAAGTGCACAGGTTTGTAGGACAGTAGCAAATTTCTCTCAAGTGGATGACCTAAGGTTTATCAATCCATGGGAGGCGTAGGATGAAGATGGTCTCTCTCAAACAACCCTGCAACCAAATAACAAAGAGTCTCTTGTGTCCCCAACACACCCAATACAATGGTAAATTGTATAGGTGCACTAGCTCGGCGAAGAGATGGTGATACAAGTGCAATATGGATGGTAGATAAAGGTATTTGTAATCTTAAATTATAAAAACAGCAAGGTAACTAATGATAAAAGTGAGCGTAAACGGTATTTCAATGATAGGAAACAAGGCCTAAGGTTCATACTTTCACTGGTGCAAGTTCTCTCAACAATAATAACATAGATAGATCATATAACAATCCCTCAAAATGCAACAAAGAGTCACTCCAAAGCCACTAATGGCGGAGAACAAACGAAGAGATTATGGTAGGGTACGAAACCACCTCAATGTTATTCTTTGTGTTCTATCTATTCAAGAGTTCGTAGTAAAATAACATGAAGCTATTCTTTCCGCTCAATCCATCATAGAGTTCATACTAGAATAACACCTTAAGACACAAATCAACCAAAACCCTAATGTCACCTAGATACTCCATTGTCACCTCAAGTATCCGTGGGCATGATTATACGATATGCATCACACAATCTCAGATTCATCTATTCAACCAACACAAAGTACTTCAAAGAGTGCCCCAAAGTCTCTACCGGAGAGTCAAGACGAAAACGTGTGCCAACCCCTATGCATAGGTTCATGGGCGGAACCCGCAAGTTGGTCACCAAAACATACATCAAGTGGCACATGATATCCCATTGTCACCACAGATAATCATGGCAAGACATACATCAAGTCTTCTCAAATCATAAAAGACTCAATCCGATAAGATAACTTCAAAGGGGAAAACTCAATCCACTACAAGAGAGTAGAGGGGTAGAAACATCATAAGATCCAACTACAATAGCAAAGCTCGGGATACATCAAGATCGTGCCATAGAGGGAACACGAGAGAGAACACCAGAGAGAGAGAGAGAGATCAAACACATAGCTACTGGTACATACCCTCAGCCTCGAGGGTGAACTACTCCCTCCTCGTCATGGAGAGCGCCGGGATGATGAAGATGGCCACCGGTGAAGGATCCCCCCTCCGGCAGGGTGCCGGGAAGGGCTCCCGAGAGGTTTCTGGTGGCTACAGAGACTTGCGGCGGCGGAACTCCCGATCTATCTTGATATTCGATGTTTTTAGGGTATGTAGGCTTATATAGGCGAAATAAGTTGGTTGGGGGAGCCTCGAGGGGCCCACGAGAGGGTAAGGCGCGCCCCCCTGTCTTGTGGCTTCCTCGATGACCCCCCGGCTTGCACTCCAAGTCTCCTGGATCATAATCTTTCCAAAAATCACGCTGCCGATGGTTTCATTCCGTTTGGACTCCGTTTGATATTCCTTTTCTTCGAAATACTAAAACAGGCAATAAAACAGCAATATGGGCTGGGCCTCCGGTTAATAGGTTAGTCCCAAAAGTAATATAAAAGTGTATAATAAAGCCCATAATCATTCAAAACAAATAATAAAATAGCATGAATGCTTCATAAATTATAGATACATTGGAGACGTATCAGCATCCCCAAGCTTAATTCCTGCTCGTCCTCGAGTAGGTAAATGATAAAGAAAGAATTTATGAAGTGTGAATGCTAGAAGGTGCACAAGTTTGATTAATGATAATTTCAATCACCTTTTATAGCATGTTTATATGTCATAACACTAGTTCATCTCATAAAACTTTTCATAATAAAGTAACAAGCTATTCACATGTCAAAGCATAGACCATAAACTTTCTTGAAAACTAGCAAACTTCATTCTTAGTCATCAAACAATTTCAATTCATCTTATTTTCAGGAAGGGTCTATGTCAGAGCTTTGATTTAGCAAACTCCACATATTCAACTATCATACAGTCTTCTACAATTGCTAACACTCACGTGATGTTAATTGGTCCAAAGTTTTAATCGAACATAGAGAAAGATAGGGGCTTATAGTGTTGCCTCCAAACATATTCACCTTTGGGTGATGTCAACAATAATAGTTCATGCTAACGTACATCCAATTGGATATATATATATCAGGATCACCCTAACACAAAGTGCTTGCCAAAGGATAAAATGAAAAAGGGAAGGGTGAAGATCACCTTGCCTCTTGCATAAAGTATAAGACATAAAGTAAAAGATAGGCCCTTCGCAGAGGGAAGCAGAGGTTGTCATGCGCTTTTAGGGTTAGATACACACAATCTTAATGCGAAACAACGTCACTTTATATTGCCCCTTTTATATGGACCTTTATTATGCAGTCTGTCGCTTTTATTTCTTCCATAACATGATCGTACAAATCTTACTTTCTCTGCACTAATAAGTCATGCATATTTAGAGAGCAATTTTTATTGCTTGCACTGATGACAACTTACTTGAAGGATCTTACTCAATCCATAGGTAGGTATGGTGGACTCACATGGCAAAAACTGGGTTTAAGGATATTTGGAAGCACAAGTAGTATCTCTACTTGGTGCTAGGAATTTTTCGCTAGCATGAGGGGGAAAGGCAAGCTCAACATGTTTGAATGATCCATGACAATATACTTTAACTGAGATGTGAGAAAACATAACCCATCACATTGTCTTCCTTGTCCAACATCAACTCTTTAGCATGTCATACTTAATGAGTGCTCACAATTATAAAAGATGTCTACGATAATATATTTATATGTGAAATCTCTCTTCCTTCAATATTCTTTCATGAATTGTTCAAATGACTAATACAATGCTTGCTAGCCGTCAATAAATTTACAACCTATACTTCTTAGATGTGGAGTCATTACTCCCCATGGCATAAGCAAATGATACATATATAATTTCAGATTTATGACATTCAACTCATTCAACCAATTACTCATAGGATATAAGTGAAGCACACGAGTAAATGAAAAACTACTCTAAAAAAGATATAAGTGAAGATCAATGAGTAGCTAAATAATTATGCAACTATGTGAAGACTCTCTCTCATTTAAGAATTTCAGATCTTGGTATTTTATTCAAACAGAAAGCAAAGCAAAATAAAATGACATTGCAAGGATAGCGCGACTCAAGTGAAGAAGCAAAAACTTAGGTTCAACCGACACTAACCGATAGTTGTTGAAGAAGAAAGGTGGGATGCCTACCTGGGCATCCCCAAGCTTAGATGCTTGAGACTTCTTGAAATATTATCTTGGGGTGCCTTGGTCATCCCCAAGATTGAACTTCTGTGTCTCCTTAATTCCTCCCATATCATGGTTTCTCTTCTTTTTATCAAAGGCTTCATCCACAACAAACTCAACAAGAACTCGTGAGATAGGTTAGTATAAACCAATGCAAAACCTTATCATTTTCTACTGTAACAAATCACTAAGATTATTATTCAACATTGAATACTAAATGTCTCTGCATATTTAATACCCCTATCCTCAAATAGAATCATTAAACAAGCAAACATATGCAAACAGTGCAAACATAACAGCAATCTGCCAAAACAGTATAGTCTGTAAAGAATGCAAGATTCATCATACTTACCTAACTCCAAAAATTATGAAATAAAATTCCCACTGTAATTAATTTATCATAGCTCAATATGCAAAAAGTTTCAACATTATACCATTCTCTGACATTTCTAGGGAATTTTTGCAACAGCGGTAAACTTTCTGTTTTCAAACAGCAACATGTATACTAGCAAAACAAGCATGGTAAAGGCTATCCTTGACATTTTTATTGAAAATGTAGATGCAAAACATTATTATACATAACATCAAGCAAATACTAACAAAATAAAATAACGCTCCAAGCAAAACACATATCATGTGGTGAGTAAAAATATAGTTCCAAGTAAAGTTACCGATGAATGAAGACGAAAGAGGGGATGCCTTCTGGGGCATCCCCAAGCTTAGTTGCTTGGTTGTCCTTGAATATTACCTTAGGGTGCCTTGGGAATCCCCAAGCTTAGGCTCCTGTGTCACGCCCAAGATGCGACCCTATCCTAAAGGAACTCGAAGGTCCCACCAAGGATAGAAGCGCATCTTGAAGACGCTTTTGCAAGGTGGATATCATTACATCAACGCTACATAATAGATAGGGATACATACATAAGGCATACAATGCCACACGAATACAACATCATCTTACATAAGAGCACCATCCGACTATGGATGAAACACAAACAGAAACTCTAATGACATCCACCCTGCTAGCCCAGGCTGCCGACCTGGGACCTATCCCCTGATCGAAGAAGAAGCAGAAGAAGAACTCCAAAGCAAGTAATCATCGCTCTCACGTCATGATCATCGCAAAACCTGTACCTGCAACTGTAGTTGTAGTAATCTGTGAGGCACGAGGACTCAGCAATCCCATTACCATGGGTATCAAGACTAGCAAAGCTTAATGGGAATGGAAGGGGTAAAGTGGTGAGGTTGCAGCCGCACCAAGCATATATGGTGGCTAACATACGCAAATAAGAGCAAGAAGAGAGCAAATGGAACGGTCGTGAAGCTAGCAATGATCAAGAAGTGATCCTGAACTCCTACTTACGTCAAGCATAACCCAAAACTGTGTTCACTTCCCGGACTCCGCTTAAAAGAGACCATCACGGCTACACACGCGGTTGATGCGTTTTAATTCAGATCTGGTGCCAAGTTATCTACAACTGGACAATAACAAATTCACATCTGCCCACAACCGCAGGCACGGCTTTCGAAAGTTTATACCCTGCAGGGATGTCCCAACTTAGCCCATGATAAGCTCTCGCGATCAACGAAGGATATACCTTCTCCCAGGAAGACCCGATCAGACTCGGAATCCTGGTTTACAAGACATTTCGACAATGGTAAATAAAGACCAGCAAGACCGCCCATTGTGCCGACAAATCCTGATAGGAGCTGCACATATCTCATTCTCAGGGCACACCGGATGAGCCAGACGTCGGCTTGGCATAGACCCTGGTTGCCCAGGGGGCGCCGGACATCGCTCGGTTTGGACCAACACTTAGACAAGCATTGGCCCGGGGGCGCTAAAATAAAGATGACCCTCGGGTTGGCCGACCCAAGGGAAAGGTATAGGTGGTGGTGAGGCAAATGGTAAAACCAAGGTTGGGCCTTGCTGGAGGAGTTTTATTCAAAGCAAACTGTCAAGGGCCTCCCATAAATCATCCAACCGCGTAAGGAACGCATAATCTGGGAACATAACACCGGTATGACGGAAACTAGGGCGGCAAGAGTGGAACAAAACACCAGGCATAAGGCCGAGCCTTCCACCCTTTACCAAGTATATAGATGCATTAATTAAATAAGAGATATTGTGATATCCCAACATAATCCTGTCCACCATGGAGCAAACTCCAACTTCACCTGCAACTAACAACGCTATAAGAGGGGCTGAGCAAAAGCGGTAACATAGCCAAACAACGGTTTGCTAGGAAGGGTGAAAATGGTTAGATGCTGACATGGCAAATTGGGTGGCTTGAGGAGCAAAAGATAGGTAGCGTAGCATAGCGATAGAACGAAGCAACTAGCATAGCAACGATAGTAATGAGATCCAAGGTGACGGTCAGCTTGCCAGAAATCCCGCTAGGAAGAAGAACGGGTCCGTGAAGAAGACAAGCGGACGTGGTCGAACGAATCCTCACAACTCCGGAACGAAACCGAAGGCAACCCGGAAAGAAGCAAACAACATGGTAACACACAAGCATAATCATGGCATGATGCACAAACAAATATGATGCATGACCGGTTTAAAGAGGCATGGCATGGCAAAGTGCAACAAACAATACTACAAATTAAGTGGAGCTCAATATGCAATGAGTTGTATATTGACGAAACACCACATTCAAGTTATTTAGTTCGCTCTCGTTTAGGTACCCAACAATATTAAATGTTGATTAACATGGCAAGAGGTGAAGCATAATTAAACTACCTATCTAGGCAAATTTAAATGAGGCCGGAACAACTAACAACAATTCCGAAAAATCCTCATGAGCAATATTCGAATTTGGTACTGTTCTGCCCTAAACCATATTTTAGAGTTGTTAAACATGCAAGATTAGTGCACCATGTTAAACTAGGCATTTTTCCACCCCATTTATATATAAAGTTTATTTAAAACCGAGCTACGGTTATTTAGTTATGAAATAAATCATTTTAGCATGGCATTTAAGCAAATTAATGCAAGCAGCAATTTTACATTTTAAACATGGATGAAAGTGGCAAATTATTAATTTACACAAAATTCTAAACATTTTACATATATAAATCACTTTAATCCGATGCACGGTTTGTGAGTAATTAAATGTAGGAAGCATGAGGGTTTTTCTGTAAAACTGGAGTCTCTGGATAATTGGACAAATTCGCAGAACGGGAAAAAATACTACTCGGGCTGAAACTAGTGGCCCAACAACGAAAAAAATGGGAGACTGCTGGAGGTGGCCTCACCATGGGCCTTGGCCCGGTCGGTGGTGAGGCAGGCAGGCCGGGCGAGGGGAGCGGCTTGGGCCGGATCTGGAGAGTCGGGTCGAGGCACGGTCAACGCGGGCACGACCCGGTCGGGTGACGCGCTCGCTGCTGCTGCTGTTCGTTTCTGAAGAACAGAAACAGGGCGAGGCAGGGGACGGCGGCAACGATGGCTTGGGCACAGGCAGGCGGAAGCAGAGCTCGGCTGCGGGACTTGGCGCCGGCGTGAGGAGGCTTGGGGGGGAGGCGCCTGGTCATCAGCTGGGGCGACGACCTCGAGGACGGGCTCTGGGATCGATCTCCAGGAACAAGAGACGGCGGGGTCAGGAGCATCAGATGCAGAGCGAGAGAGAGGGAAGGGAAGGAGGCGCGGTGACCTGCTGCTGCTACTGCCGGTGAAGGCGAGCTCCGGCTGACGAGGTCGCCGGCTGACGGCAGGGTCGACGGAGACGGACTTGGCGAGAGGAGGTCGAGGCAGAGGCGCGGGAGAGTAGAGGGGCCTGCGTGCGGCGGCGTGGCGAAGCAGAGCCCGATGAGGGGGTCTCCATGGCAGAAGGCGAGGCCGGAGGGGTACGGAACGGATGGGTCCATCCAGGAACAGGGCGGAGGCGAGCTGGGCGTCGAGGAGCTGTAGGCCATGGCGACGACACGGTCCTATTCAGGGAGAGAGAGATGTGAGCGAGAGAGAAAGGAGGAAGAAAGAGAGCTAGGGAAGGAAAAGAGCGGGACGAGGCCGGTCCTGGTGTTGCTGTTACTCCGGCGGGGCACTCTAACGGGACCACTTGCCGGCGCAGGGGCGAGGGCGTCGGGGAGGCATGAGTCCTCGGGCGCGAGCGATGCGGCTACTATCTCCTCGGACAAGTGGATGGATCGGATTTGGGTGTGGCTGGTGGAGCTGGATCTCGGTGGGGATTGGCCGGCTAGGGAAAATGAGGAAGGAGGGAGGCGCAGGTTGGGTGAATTGGGCAGGAGAGGTCCTGAGGGGGATTCAGTTGAGTGGCGTCGGCGTGGGGATGGATGGGACATGAGGCCTAGAAATTAGGGTTGGGCTGTTTAAATAGCTAGGTGGACTAGCTTAGGGGCAAAACGGACCCTTTGATCAAGATCGAACGGTCGAGAAAAATACACTAGGAGAGTCCAAGTAAGAAAACGGAGATGTTTTATAGATGTTAGGGGATGATCCGGACTCAACGGTAACGACAGAGCGGGTCGGGTTCGGGACAACTTTTGGACGCGCACGTGGGGTCTGCACTGTGCAAAGGGGTCAAACGGTTAGGCAAGAAAAGAACAGTTGGTCTAAGAAAGGTCAACGGAGGCGAGGAAGAAGCGGCAACAACTAACGGCTACGAGTTTTTATGAAAACATGCAGATGCAATGCGAATGATGCGATGATGAAATGCATGACATGCACAAAATGCAAAACAAAAAAAAACAAAAACCCAACCACGGAGGAAAATAACATATCGCATCTCCGGAAAAGGCAAGAGTTGGAGTTACGAATATGGAAAGTTGTATCCGGGGCGTTACAACACTCCACCACTACGAGAGGATCTCGTCCCGAGATCTAGGATGGCACCAGAGAGAAACGGAAGAGGAAGAGAAGAGGTAAAACGAAGTTGCTTCTTTGACAAACGGGTGAAACCACGAACCTTGAGAGGTTGAACAAATTGAAAGAAACAAAACAACAGAGATGACCAAGATTGCAAACAGTCTGTTAGAAAAGAGGAACAAGGAACATTACAAGAACTTGAAGGTTGCAAAGACATGAATCAAGAGTTTAATGGACAAGATAGAATTCAAAACCACTCCGGTTACAACAAGATGAGAGAGGAAGAATTCGGGCAGCACTCTGGTTGAACATGGAAGGAATAGAACATGAACTTGGCAAAATGAAAGCACTTGGATGAGACTCCGGTTAAAAGAGGAATGATAGACACAACACTTCGGTTAAATGGATAAGCAATAAAAGAACATGATCCTCACAATTCGAGATGATGAGTGAAAAGAGCAACATCACAATGCCTCCGGAAGAAAGAATAGAAGATAGATCATTGGAATAACAGAATGGAGGAGAAAATGCCAACTTCTGCCACAAATGAGCTTGGAAAGCACCCTTCCAAGAAGGTTATAACAGAGTTGTTGGAAAACCAACAACGAAAAGAATAAGCTGGTAGTGGGCTTATGGAAACATCTCAACACTTGAGGTGAAATTCTGCCACTAACGAAAAACAATTGCTTGTTTGAGATCAATGAAGATATGAAAAACCTCTTTTAATGAGAGAATAGGAGGAAACATGGATTATCGATAGGCACCACAATTAGCAACATTCCTTAGGGAAGGCTTTAGGTGAAATCTATACCAAGATAACTCCAAAGAAGAGATTGATGAAGAATACTTGAACTCCCCAAAACAAAACATGTGTTTAGCACCATGTTTATTTTAGAGTATAGCTTAGCAGATCATAACTTCAAGAGAAATCTTGAAGAACAAATGAAGAATGAAAGGAATCCTTCACGAACCACCATGTATAGCCTCCATGAAGAACTCCAGTAATAAAAGGGTGATAGAAAGAAAGGGAAGTTGAAAACACAAGGTGAAGCCTTGCAATAATTTAGTTGGAGCTTCGTGATGAGATAATGCGAAAAACTTGGAACTCCAGAAAATAAAAGATGGAGCATCTCGAACCGAGAAAAATGACATGATGAACAACTCTGGAAAGAAGAAACTAGATTACTTGGATGAAACAATAATAAGGATTACGTTATGCCTATCCTTCACCAATTTAAATTGATGACAAGCAACGGATTTGGCATACTACTTATTCTCGTAGAAAGGATTAAGAGAGATATAGCGTAAACTTGAGAAGGTATTGATGGAATCACCGGTGAGATTGGAAACAACGAATGAAATGATACGGTATCAAAGGAAGAGGAATCTCGAACGAACCACCGTAAGAATTGAAAATGAAAGTAGCAAAGGCACAATTCACCGGAAAGAATGAAGATACTTGAGGGGATTTAGATACAAGTGAACAAAGAGATCATGAGCTTATTAGAGAATACTTGAATGATGCACCAGTAGAATATGGAGAAGGAGAGCTAAAAGCTGAGAATGAATAAACCCGAAATGATGGCCTTCGTAGGAATAAAATGGAAAGAACTCACGAAATGCTCCGGATGGTATGAAAATAATTGTCACAATCGAAAGCAATTATGAGAGGATGGCATGAATCTAGAACCATGAATCTTGAAGAGAATGGAGCAAGATTTAAGAGAAATCCTTCTTCGGTCTTAAAATGACGACGAGAAACTTCACCAAAAATTACTGATATACTCTGGGAGAATGAGAAGAGCAAAGGTTGAATCAGCAATGAAAATAATTGAAATCGATCTTGAAGATGGAAACTGACTGATGAAATTCATTCTTACGTCAAACTCGAAAAGAATTAGGAATGGCTCCGGAATAATTAGAAGAGTCAGGTAAGATCCTGGGAAAAGACCTGTGGGTTGGGCCCACTCGAAAGAAACATCATTGAAGGTTTGCTTGAAATAGAGATTGCATCGGTAGAATTAAATAGCTTGACTGAGAGAAAAACCTTGAAGTAACTCGAACGGATTGAGAATGGAAACACAAGTCCTGTGAGATATCTTCAGCACTCCAGAGCAAATGAATAGGAAGAAGTGAATGATTAAGAGGTGCATCGGCATGAGAAAGCATTAGAAACGAGGAAAGGAATATGATGAATATCGAAAGCTTGAATTGGATCCACCGGAGAAGAAACAACAATGAAGGATGATGAACTTGAAACTGTTGAGCATCTTCATGGGAAATCACCGGATAAGAACACTGAAAGAAAAGAATGAAGAGACTTCTCATGAATAAATGGATACTTGATTAAAATATACGAGTCCTTGAAGAAAAAGGGTGGGAGGGCGGGAAAACAAAGACAACTTGGGACGGATGAAACAAACACCGTTGAGAAAACTTAGAATTGATCTCGCGAATGGGAAAAAATGATAGTATTAGCCTGGAGAGAAGCACGCCGGTTGGAAAATAATTAACATGACAACCTCAATGATCAGGAAGGATTAGCACTCCCATAGAAATATGAGAACACCGCTTGAAAGGTATGGAATCAACACTTGACATCGAAGCAACTCGAATACCACAAATAAAACAAAACAAAGGATTTGGCTTGCAGAATAAGCCGGAACAAACATATGATAGAGATTTCGTCCGAAGTTTTTGTGGTGGGGCCCACACGGGCTCGATCGTACAGCACCATCATGTACAAGGCAGTGCACATGACATATGAAGTGTCCCTGAACTAGCATAGCCAAGGGTTCTTTATGACACAACGAGACCACTGTAAAAACGACCGTGGATAGGCGGACCACTAGACGTCGAACCCCAATCTCATATCATGCATTTGTCAGAAAGATATTCTAGGAGCTACTTGAATTCACACCTATAAACTCCCGAAGCTTTCTGGTTATGCAATCTGGTGTTGGGGATACAGGGGAAGCAATATATATCTCACCCAAACTAACAATCCCTACATCCAAGCTGTATCCATCCGTCAACACATAACAAAGAAACCTTCGGAAATCGTGTACCTCAACCTTCGAAAAGCATCCGTTATATGAGCTATGGCAATACTCCCGAACTCCCACCCCAGTACTGGGTGGCGTCGAGGTTATCTCACCAACAACTGCATAAAAGAGATCTTCGATGTCGGCAAAACTCAGGTATTCCAGAACTGCAACAATAAAATTATGACGACAACACCTCGAAGCTCAACTCCCCGGGACACTGCCACAACCCCCAAATGTCAGGAGGCACCAAGAACAATGTTCTCATCGTAAGAATATCGGAACGATCCTAAGATACCCGCGTGATCCTAAAAAATTAGTGAAAATTTGAGGAGAGGAAAGACAAAACATCTACGTCAGGAGACCTCACCAGAGCGACGAAGGGGCTGAGGAGTAAAAAGAATCCTACTCTCTGATATATATAATCCTAAGACTCAAAATAGTTTTCTTCTAGACTCAACAACGGCCAGCAATCAAGGGGGCTCCTATCGTCGGTCGAGGCTCTGATTACCAACTTGTCACGCCCAAGATGCGACCCTATCCTAAAGGAACTCGAAGGTCCCACCAAGGATAGAAGCGCATCTTGAAGACACTTTTGCAAGGTGGATATCATTACATCAACACTACATAATAGACATGGATACATACATAAGGCATACAATGCCACACGAATACAACATCATCTTACATAAGAGCACCATCCGACTACGGATGAAACACAAACAGAAACTCGAACGACATCCACCCTGCTAGCCTAGGCTCTCGACCTGGAACCTATCTCCTGATCAAAGAAGAAGCAGAAGAAGAACTCCAAAGCAAGTAATCATCGCTCTCACGTCATGATCATCGCAAAACCTGTACCTGCAACTGTGGTTGTAGTAATCTATGAGCCACGAGGACTCAGCAATCCCATTACCATGGGTATCAAGACTAGCAAAGCTTAATGGGAATGGAAGGGGTAAAGTGGTGAGGTTGCAGCCGTGACTAAGCATATATGGTGGCTAACATACGCAAATAAGAGCCAGAAGAGAGCAAATGGAACAGTCGTGAAGCTAGCAATGATCAAGAAGTGATCCTGAACTCCTACTTACGTCAAGCATAACCCAAAACTGTGTTCACTTCCCGGACTCCGCTTAAAAGAGACCATCACGGCTACACACGCGGTTGATGCATTTTAATTCGGATCTGGTGCCAAGTTATCTACAACCAGACAATAACAAATTCCCATTTGCCCATAACCGCGGGCACGGCTTTCGAAAGTTTATAACCTACAGGGGTGTCCCAACTTAGCCCATGATAAGCTCTCGTGATCAACGAAGGATATACCTTCTCCTAGGAAGACCTGATCAGACTCAGAATCCCGGTTTACAAGACATTTCGACAACAGTAAAACAAGACCAGCAAGACCGCCCGCTGTGCCGACAAATCCCGATAGGAGCTGCACATATCTCGTTCTCAGGGCACACCGGAGGAGCCAGACGTCAGGTTGGCATTGACCCTGGTTGCCCAGGGGGCGCTAGACATTGCTCGGTTTGGACCAACACTTAGACAAGCATTGGCCCGGGGGGGCTAAAATAAAGATGACCCTCGGGTTGGCCGACCCAAGGGAATGGTATAGGTGGTGGTGAGGCAAATGGTAAAACCAAGGTTGGGCCTTGCTGGAGGAGTTTTATTCAAAGCGAACTGTCAAGGGGGTCCCATAAATCACCCAACCGTGTAAGGAACGCAAAATCCGGGAACATAACACCGGTATGACGGAAACTAGGGCAGCAAGAGTGGAACAAAACACCAGGCATAAGGCCGAGCCTTCCACCCTTTACCAAGTATATAGATGCATTGATTAAATAAGATATATTGTGATATCTCAACATAATCCTGTCCACCATGGAGCAAACTCCAACTTCACCTGCAACTAACAATGCTATAAGAGGGGCTGAGCAAAAGCGGTAACATAGCCAAACAACGGTTTGCTAGGAAGGGTGAAAATGGTTAGAGGCTGACATGGCAAATTGGGAGGCTTGAGGAGCAAAAGATAGGTAGCGCAGCATAGCGATAGAATGAAGCAACTAGCATAGCAATGATAGTAATGAGATCCAAGGTGACGGTCATCTTGCCTGAAATCCCGCTAGGAAGAAGAACGGGTCCGTGAAGAAGACAAGCGAACGTGGTCGAACGAATCCTCACAACTCCGGAACGGAACCGAAGGCAACCCGGAAAGAAGCAAACAACATGGTAACACACAAGCATAATCATGACATCATGCACAAACAAATATGATGCATGACCGGTTTAAAGAGGCATGGCATGGCAAAGTGCAACAAAAAATACTACAAATTAAGTGGAGCTCAATATGCAACGAGTTGTATATTGATGAAACACCACATTCAAGTTATTTAGTTCGCTCTCATTTAGGTACCCAACAATATTAAATTTTGTTTAACATGGCAAGAGGTGAAGCATAATTAAACTACCTATCTAGGCAAATTTAAATGAGGCCGGAACAACGAACAACAATTCCGGAAAATCCTCATGAGCAATATTCGAATTTGGTATTGTTCTGCCCTAAACCATATTTTAGAGTTGTTAAACATGCAAGATGAGTGCACCATGTTAAACTAGGCATTTTTCCACCCCATTTACATATAAAGTTTATTTAAACCCGAGCTACGGTTATTTAGTTATGAAATAAATCATTTTAGCATGGTATTTAAGCAAATTAATGCAAGCAGCAATTTAACATTTTAAACATGGATGAAAGTGGAAAATTATTAATTTACAAAAAATTCTAAACATTTTACATATATAAAACACTTTAATCCGATGCACGGTTTGTGAGTAATTAAATGTATGAAGCATGAGGGTTTTTCTAAACTGCAGTCTCTGGATAATTGGACAAATTCGCAGAACGGGAAAAAATACTACTTGGGCTGAAACTAGTGGCCCAACAACGGAAAAAAATGGGAGGGCGCTGGAGGTGGCCTCACCATGGGCCTTGGTCCGGTCGGTGGTGAGGCAGGCAGGCCGGGCGAGGGGAGCGGCTTGGGCCGGATCTGGAGAGTCGGGCCGAGGCATGGTCAGCGCGGGCACGACCCGATCGAGCGACGCGCTCGCTGCTGCTGCTGTTCGTTTCTGAAGAACAGAAACAGGGCGAGGCAGGGGACGACGGCAACGATGGCTTGGGCGCAGGATGGCGGAAGCAGAGCTCGGCTGCGGGACTTGGCGCCGGCGTGAGGAGGCTCGGGGGGGAGGCGCCTGGTCATCAGCTGGGGCGACGGCCTCGAGGACGGGCTCTGGGATCGATCTCCTGGAACAAGAGACGGCGGGGTCAGGAGCATCAGATGCAGAGCGAGAGAGAGGGAAGGGAAGGAGGCGCGGTGACCTGCTGCTGCTACTGCCGGCGAAGGTGAGCTCCGGCTGACGAGGTTACCGGCCGACGGCAGGGTCGATGGAGACGGACTTCGTGAGAGGAGGTTGAGGCAGAGGCGCGAGAGAGCAGAGGGGCCTGCGTGCGGAGGCGTGGCGAAGCAGAGCCCGGCGAGGGGGTCTCCATGGCAGAAGGCGAGGCCGGAGTGGTACGGAACGGACCGGTCTGTCCGGGAACAGGGCAGAGGCGAGCTGGGCGTCGAGGAGCTGTAGGCCATGGCGACGACACGGTCCTATTCAGGGAGAGAGAGATGTGAGCGAGAGAGAAAGGAGGAAGAAAGAGAGCTAGGGAAGGAAAAGAGCGGTACGAGGCCGGTCCTGGTGTTGCTGTTACTCCGGGGGGGCACTCCGACGGGACCACTTGCCGGCGCGGGGGCGAGGGCATCGGGGAGGCATGAGGCCTTGGGCGCGAGCGATGCGGCTACTATCTCCTCGGACAAGTGGATGGATCGGATTTGGGTGTGGCTGGTGGAGCTGGATCTCAGTGGGGATTGGCCGGCTAGGAAAAACTAGGAAGGAGGGAGGCGCGGGTTGGGTGAATCGGGCAGGAGAGATCCCGAGGGGGATTCGGTTGAGTGGCGGCGGCGTGGGGATGGATGGGACATGATGCCTAGAAATTAGGGTTGGACTGTTTAAATAGCTAGGTGGACTAGCTTAGGGGCAAAACGCACCCTTTGATCAAGATCGAACGGTCGAGAAAAATACACTAGGAGAGTCCAAATAAGAAAACGGAGATGTTTTATAGATGTTAGGGAATGATCCGGACTCAACGGTAACGACAGAGCGGGTCGGGTTCGGGACAACTTTTGGACGCGCGCGAGGGGTCTGCACTGTGCAAAGGGGTCAAACGGTCAGGCAACAAAAGAACGGTTGGTCTAAGAAAGGTCAACGGAGGCGAGGAAGAAGCGGCAACAACTAACGGCTATGAGTTTTTATGAAAACATGCAGATGCAATGCGAATGATGCGATGATGAAATGCATGACATGCACAAAATGCAAAACAAAAAAAAACAAAAACCCAACCACGGAGGAAAATAACATATCGCATCTCCGGAAAAGGCAAGAGTTGGAGTTACGAATATGGAAAGTTGTATCCGGGGCGTTACATCCTGCCACTCATTATTCCATAGTCCATCGAATCTTTACCCAAAACTTGAAAACTTCAACCACACAAAACTCAACACAAAACTCGTAAGCTCCGTTAGTATAAGAAAATAAATCACCACTTAGGTACTGTAATGAACTCATTCTAAATTCATATTGGTGTAATATCTACTGTATTCTAACTTATATATGGTTCATACTCTCCGATACTACTCATAGATTCATCAAAATAAGCAAGCAACACAATGAAAACAGAATCTTTCAAAAACAGAACAGTCTGTAGTAATCTATATCAAACGTATACTTCTGGAACTCCAAAAATTATGAAATAAATTGGTGGACCTGAGTAATTTGTCTATTAATCATATGCAAAAATAATTAACCTAAAAGCACTCTCCAGTAAAAAATGGCAGCTAATCTTGTGAGTGCTAAAGTTTCTGTTTTTTATAGAAAGATCATAAAGACTTCACCCAAGTCTTCCCAAAGGTTCTACTTGGCACAAACACTAATTAAAACATGAAACCACATCTAACCAGAGGCTAGATGAATTATTTATTACTAAAAAGGAACAAAAAGTAAGAAACAAAAATAAAGTTGGGTTTCCTCCCAACAAGTGCTATCGTTTAACGCCCCTAGCTAGGCATGATGAAATGATGCTCACATAAAAGATAAGAATTGAAATATAAAGAGAGCATCATGAAGAATATGACTAGCATATTTAAGTATAACCCACTTCCTATGCATAGGGATTTTGTGAACCAACAACTTATGGGAACAATAATCAACTAGCATAGGAAGGTAAAACAAGCAAATCTTCAAGATTTGAAGCACATAGGAAGGAAACTTGGTATTATTGCAATTCCTACAAGCATATATTCCTCCCTCATAATAATTTTCAGTAGCATCATGAATGAATTCAACAATATAACCAGCACCTAAAGCATTCTTTTCATGATCTACAAGCATAGAAAATTTACTACTCTCCACATAAGCAAAATTCTTCTCATTCGGAATAGTGGGAGTATCATAAGAGATTTGAATACTATAAATTGTTTCCACATTAAAAGAGTAATGTTCAAAGAAATAATCATGACAAGTTTTATAAATATAATCATCACTACTTTTTATAGCATAAGTTTCATCACAATAATCATCATAAGTAGCAACTTTGTTCTCATCATAATCGATTGAAACCTCTCCCAAGATACTGGAATCACTAAATAAAGTTGTCACTCTTCCAAATCCACTTTCATATTCATCACAATAAGATTCAACATCCTCCAAAATAGTGGGATCACTACTTCCTAAAGTTGACACTCTTCCAAACCCACTTTCATCAACATAATTGTCATAAGTAGGAGGCATGCTATCATCATAACAACTTTGCATATCAAAACTTGGGATGCCAAAAATATCATCTTCATTAAACATAGCATCCCCAAGCTTGGGCCAAACATTAATTTCAGCAAATATATTATCAAATATTTCATGCTCATCAAACATAGCATCCCCAAGCTTGGGCCTTTTCATATCATAAGCATAATCATTCTCATCATTAATAGTATGGATAGCACCAATAGTATAGCAATTATCATCATCACAATTTGTAGTAGGAGCAATATCATTTGGGAGGGATGCCTTTTTACCTTTGCTGCCCCTTCTATTCCTTTTCTTCTTCACATTATGTGTGGGTTCAACCTTCTTTATTGATGGGATTATTTGAATAGAAAGCTCCTCCTCGTTACCTGGTTCATCATAAGAAATAATAGGAGGAGATTGGGAAGTCTCTTCCCTTTCATTAGTATTCTCATCATCTTCTATTTGCTTTCTTTTGTTTAGGTAATTGGCAATATAAGGATTTTCAATGCAATTCACCGTACAATACATATAAATCTTCTCTAGATTAATATCAAGGAAATGCGCAAGATTAAATTTTGGAATAAGCTTAGTTGCATGTTTCAATTCTTCATAACCCAAAAGTAAACTAAGTTCATTGTAATGAGCAAGGGAGATCAAATCATCATAATTTTTGGACACGATTCGATCATGAAACAATTTGCATCGGAGATTTAAATGACCACTTTCATTGCAAAGTTCACAACGGTAAAGATATCTTAAATTTTCAGCACTAACATTAAGCCTTTCTTGCAACCATTTAGTTTCTAAATGCTTATGCTTCTTGCAATATATATCTTCTCCATTCGGTGTGTTCATGCAAACATGCACTCCACAAAAGTTGACATGCTCATAAGAGATATTTTCATCATGACTAGTGCAATCATCATTAGTACTATGGATATTCAAAGAATTCATACTAACAACATTGCAATCATGCTCATCATTCAAAGATTTAGTGACAAACATTTTATAGATTGCTTCTTCTAGCACTTGAGCACAATTTTCCTTTCCATCATACTCATGAAAGATATGAAAAAGACAAAGCATATGAGATAAACTAAATTCCATTTTTTGTAGTTTTCTTTTATAAAATAAACTAGTGATAAAACAAGAAACTAAAAGACTCAATTGCAAGATCTAAAGATATACCTTCAAGCACTCACCTCCCCGGCAACGGCACCAGAAAAGAGCTTGATGTCTACTACACAACCTTCTTCTTGTAGACGTTATTGGGCCTGCAAGTGCACAGGTTTGTAGGACAGTAGCAAATTGAAGGAAATATGCCCTAAAGGCAATAATAAAGTTATTATTTATTTCCTTATTTCATGATAAATGTTTATTATTCATGCTAGAATTGTATTAACCGGAAACATAATACATGTGTGAATACATAGACAAACATAGTGTCACTAGTATGCCTCTACTTGACTAGCTCGTTAATCAAAGATGGTTATGTTTCCTAACCATGAACAATGAGTTGTTATTTGTTTAACGAGGTCACATCATTAGTCGAATGATCTGATTGACATGACCCATTCCATTAGCTTAGTACACGATCGTTTAGTATATTGCTATTGCTTTCTTCATGACTTATACATGTTCCTATGACTATGAGATTATGCAACTCCCGTTTGCCGGAGGAACACTTTGGGTGCTACCAAACGTCACAACATAACTGGGTGATTATAAAGGAGCATTACAGGTGTCTCCAAAGGTAGATGTTGGGTTGGCGTATTCCGAGATTAGGATATGTCACTCCGATTGTCGGAGAGGTATCTCTGGGCCCTCTCGGTAATGCACATCACATAAGCCCTGCAAGCATTGCAACTAATGAGTTAGTTGCAAGATGATGTATTATGGAACGAGTAAAGAGACTTTCCGGTAACGAGATTGAACTAGGTATTGGATACCGATGATCGAATCTCGGGCAAGTAACATACCGATGACAAAGGGAACACCGTATGTTGTTATGCGGTCTGACCGATAAAGATCTTCGTAGAATATGTAGGAGCCAATATGGGCATCCAGGTCCCGCTATTGGTTATTGACCGGAGACGTGTCTCGGTCATGTCTACATTGTTCTCGAACCGTAGGGTCCGCACGCTTAAGGTTTCGATGACAGTTATATTATGAGTTTATGAGTTTTGATGTACCGAAGGAGTTCGGAGTCCCGGATGAGATCGGGGACATGATGAGGAGTCTCGAAATGGTCGAGACGTAAAGATCGATATATTGGACGACTATATTCGGAGTTCGGAAAGGTTCCGAGTCATTCGGGTATTTATCGGAGTACCGGAGAGTTACGGGAATTCGCCGGGGAGAAGTATTGGGCCTCATTGGGCCCTGCGGGAAAGAGAGAGGGGCTGCCTAGGGCAGGCTGCGCGCCCCCCATGGCCTAGTCCGAATTGGGCTAAGGGGAGGGGCCGCACCCCCTCCTTCCTTCCCTTCTATCTTCCCCTTCCTAGTCTCCTACTCCTAATACATGGAAGGACTCCTAGTTGGACTAGGAAAATGGGAATCCTACTCCCGGCGGGAGTAGGACTCCCCAGGGCGCGCCATAGTAGAGGGCCGGCCCTCCCCTCCTCCACTCCTTTATATACGGGGGCAGGGGGCACCCCATGGACACACAAGTTGATCCTCGTGATCATTCCTTAGCCGTGTACGGTACCCCCTCCACCATATTCCACCTCGGTCATATTGTTGCAGTGCTTAGGCGAAGCCCTGCGACAGTAGAACATCAAGATCGTCACCACGCCGTCGTGCTGACGGAACTCCTCCCCGAAGCTTTGCTGGATCGGAGCCCGGGGATCGTCATCGAGCTGTACGTGTGCTAAGAACTCGGAGGTGCCGGAGTAACGGTGCTTGGATCGGTTGGATCGGGAAGAAGACGTACGACTACTTCCTCTACGTTGTGTCAACGCTTCCGTTGCGATCTACAAGGGTACGTAGATCATACTCTCCCCTCGTTGCTATGCATCACCATGATCTTGCGTGTCCGTAGGAAATTTTTTGAAATTACTACGAAACCCAACAGTGGCATCCGAGCCTAGGTTTTATGGTTTGATGTTATTTGCACGAGTAGAACACAAGTGAGTTATGGACGATACAAGTCATACTGCCTACCAGCATGTCATACTTTGGTTCAGCGGTATTGTTGGACGAGACGACCCGGACCAACCTTACGCGTACGCTTACGCGAGACCGGTTCCCTCGACGTGCTTTGCACATAGATGGCTTGCGGGCGACTGTCTCTCCAACTTTAGTTGAACCGAGTGTGGCTACGCCCGGTCCTTGCGAAGGTTAAAACGGAGTCTATTTGACAAACTATCGTTGTGGTTTTGATGCGTAGGTGAGATTGGTTCTTGCTTAAAGCCCGTAGCAGCCACGTAAAACTTGCAACAACAAAGTAGAGGACGTCTAACTTGTTTTTGCAGGGCATGTTGTGATGTGATATGGTCAAGGCATGATGCTGAATTTTATTGTATGAGATGATCATGTTTTGTAACCAAGTTATCGGCAACTGGCAGGAGCCATATGGTTGTCGCTTTATTGTATGCAATGCAATCGCGATGTAATGCTTTACTTTATTACTAAACGGTAGTGATAGTCGTGGAAGCATAAGATTGGCGAGACGACAACGATGCTACGATGGAGATCAAGGTGTCGCGCCGACGACGATGGTGATCATGACGGTGCTTCGGAGATGGAGATCACAAGCACAAGATGATGATGGCCATATCATATCACTTATATTGATTGCATGTGATGTTTATCTTTTTATGCATCTTATCTTGCTTTGATTGACGGTAGCATTATAAGATGATCTCTCACTAAATTATCAAGAAGTGTTCTCCCTGAGTATGCACCGTTGCGAAAGTTCTTCGTGTTGAGACACCACGTGATGATCGGGTGTGATAGGCTCTACGTTCAAATACAACGGGTGCAAAACAGTTGCGCACGCGGAATACTCAGGTTATACTTGACGAGCCAAGCATATACAGATATGGCCTCGGAACACGGAGACCGAAAGGTCGAGCGTGAACCATATAGTAGATATGATCAACATAGTGATGTTCACCAATGAAACTGCTCCATCTCACGTGATGATCGGACATGGTTTAGTTGATTTGGATCACGTGATCACTTAGATGATTAGAGGGATGTCTATCTAAGTGGGAGTTCTTAAGTAATATGATTAATTGAACTTTAATTTATCATGAACTTAGTCCTGGTAGTATTAGCATATCTATGTTGTAGATCAATAGCTCGCGTTGTTGCTTTCATATGCTTATTTTGATATGTTCCTAGAGAAAATTGTGTTGAAAGATGTTAGTAGCAATGATGCGGATTGGATCCGTGATCTGAGGTTTATCCTCATTGCTGCACAGAAGAATTATGTCCTTGATGCACCGCTAGGCGACAGACCTATTGCAGGAGCAGATGCAGATGTTATGAACGTCTGGCTAGCTCAATATGATGACTACTTGATAGTTTAAGTGCACCATGCTTAACGGCTTAGAATCGGGACTTCAAAGACGTTTTGAACGTCATGGACCATATGAGATGTTCCAGGAGTTGAAGTTAATATTTCAAGCAAATACCCGAGTTGAGAGATATGAAATCTCCAACAAGTTCTATAGCTAAAAGATGGAGGAGAATCGCTCAACTAGTGAGCATGTGCTCAGATTGTCTGGGTACTACAATCGCTTGAATCAAGTGGGAGTTAATCTTCCAGATAAGATAGTGATTGACAGAATTCTCTAGTCACCATCACCAAGTTAGTAGAACTTCGTGATGAACTATAATATGCAAAGGGATAACGAAAACAACTCCCAAGCTCTTCGTGATGCTGAAATCAACGAAGGTAGAAATCAAGAAAAATATCAAGTGTTGATGGTTGACAAGATCACTAGTTTCAAGAAAAGGGCAGAGGGAAGAAGGGGAACTTCAAGAAGAACAGCAAGCAAGTTGCTGCTCAAGTGAAGAAGCCCAAGTCTGGTCCTAAGCCTGAGACTAAGTGCTTCTAATGCAAAGGGACTGGTCACTGGAAGCGGATCTAACCCAAGTGATTGGCGGAGAAGAAGGATGGCAAAGTGAACATAAGTATATTTGATATACATGTTATTGATGTGTACTTTACTAGTGTTTATAGCAACCCCTCAGTATTTGATACTAGTTCAGTTGCTAAGATTAGTAACTCGAAACGGGAGTTGCAGAATAAACAGAGACTAGTTAAGGGTGAAGTGACGATGTGTGTTGGAAGTGGTTCCAAGATTGATATGATCATCGTCACACACTCCCTATACTTTCGGGATTAGTGTTGAACCTGAATAAGTGTTATTTGGTGTTTGCGTTGAGCATGAATATGATTTGATCATATTTATTGTAATACGGTTATTCATTTAAGTAAGAGAATAAATTGTTCTTCTGTTTACATGAATGAAACCTTATATGGTTACACACCCAATGAAAATAGTTCGTTGGATCTCGATCGTAGTGATACACATAATCATAATATTGAAACCAAAAGATGCAAAGTTAATAATGATAAGTGCAACTTGTTTGTAGCACTGCCGTTTAGGTCATATTGGTGTAAAGCGCATGAAGAAACTCCATACTGATGGGCTTTTGGAATCACTTGATTATGAATCAGTTGATGCTTGCGAACCATGCCTCATGGGCAAGATGACTAAGACTCTGTTCTTCGGAACAATGAAGCGAGCAATAGATTTGTTGGAAATCATACATACTGATGTATGTGGTCCGACGAATATTGAGGCTCGCGACAGGTATCATTATTTTCTGATCTTCACAGATGATTTGAGCAGATATGAGTATATCTACTTGATGAAACATAAGTCTGAAACATTTGAAAAGTTCAAAGAATTTCAGAGTGAAGTGAAAAATCATCGTAACAAGAAAATAAAGTTTCTACGATCTGATCGTAGAGAAGAGTATTTGAGTTACGAGTTTGGCCTTCAGTTAAAAACAATGTGCAATAGTTTCACTACTCATGCCACCTAGAACACCATAATGTAATGGTGTGTCCGAACGTCATAACCGTACTTTATTAGATATGGTGCGATCTATGATGTCTCTTATCGATCTACCACTATCGTTTTGGGGTTATGCATTAGAGACAGCTGCATTCACGTTAAATAGGGCACCATCTAAATCCGTTGAGACGACACCGTGTGAACTATGGTTTGGCAAGAAACCTAAGCTGTCGTTTCTTAAATTTGGGGTTGCGATTCTTATATGAAAAAGTTTCATCCTGATAAGCTCAAACTCAAATCGGAGAAGTGCGTCTTCATAGGATACCCAAAAGAGACAATTGGGTACACCTTCTATCACAGATCTGAAGGCAAGATTTTCGTTGCTAAAATTGGATCCTTTCTAGAGAAGGAGTTTCTCTCAAAAGAAGTGAGTGGGAGGAAAGTAGAACTTGATGAGGTAATAGTACCTGTTCCCTTATTGGAAAGTAGTACATCACAGAAAACTGTTTCTGTGACACCTACACCAGTTAGTGAGGAAGCTAATGATGATAATCATGAAACTTCAGAACAACATACTACTGAACCTCGTAGATCAACCAGAGTAAGATCCGCACCAGAGTGGTACGATAATCCTTTTCTGGAAGTCATGCTACTAGATCATGATGAACCTACGAACTATGAGGAAGCGATGATGAGCCCAGATTCCGATAAATGGCTTGAGGCCATGAAATCTGAGATATGATCCATGTATGAGAACAAAGTATGGACTTTGGTTGACTTGCCCGATGATCGGCAAGCAATTGAGAATAAATGGATCTTCAAGAGGAAGACGGACGCTGATAGTAGTGTTACTATCTACAAAGCTAGAATTTTCGCAAAAGGTTTTTCGACAAGTTCAAGGTGTTGACTACAATGAGAGTTTCTCACTCGTATCTATGCTTAAGTCTGTCCGAATCATGTTAGCAATTGCCACATTTTATGAAATCTGGCAAATGGATAAACAAAACTGCATTCCTTAATAGATTTATTAAAGAAGAGTTGTATATGATGCAACCAGAAGTTTTTGTCAATCCTAAAGGTGTTAACAAAATATGCAAACTCCAGCGATCCATCTATGGACTGGTGTAAGCATCTCAGAGTTGGAATATATGCTTTGATAAGTTGATCAAAGCATATAGTTTTATACAGACTTGCGGTGAAGCCTGTATTTACAAGAAAGTGAGTGGGAGCACTACAACATTTCTGATAAGTATATGTGAATGACATATTTTTGATCGGAAATAATGTAGAATTATTCTGTAAAGCATAAAGGAGTGTTTGAAAGGAGTTTTTCAAAGAAAGACTTCAGTGAAGCTGCTTACACATTGAGCATCAAGATCTATATAGACAGATCAAGACGTTTGATAAAATTTTTCAATGAATACATACCTTGATAAATTTTGAAATAGTTCAAAATGGAACTGTCAAAGAAGGAGTTCTTGCCTGTGTTGCAAGGTGTGAAATTGAGTAAGACTCAAGACCCGACCATGGCAGAAAATAGAAAGAGAATGAAAAGTCATTCCCTATGGCTCAGTCATAGGTTCTATAAAGTATGCTATGCTGTGAACCAGACATATTGTATACCTTGCTCTGAGTTTGTCAAGGGAATACAATTTTGATCTAATAGTAGATCACTGGACAGCGGTCAAGAATATCCTTAGTAAGGACTAAGGAGATGTTTCTCGATTATGGAGGTGATAAAAGAGTTCGTTGTAAAAGTTACATCGGTGCAAACTTTTACACCGATCCAGATGACTCTAGGTCTTAATCTGGATACATATTGAAAGTGGGAGCAATTAGCTAGAGTAGCTCCGTACAGAGCATTGTAGACATAGAATATTTGCAAAATACATACGGCTCTGAATGTGACAGACCCGTTGACTAAGCTTCTCTCACAAGCAAAACATGATCACACCTTAGTACTCCTTGGGTGTTAATCACATAGCGATGTGAACTAGATCACTGAATCTAGTAAACCCTTTGGGTGTTGGTCACATGACGATGTGAACTATGGGTGTTAATCATATACAAATATGAATATTGGTGTTAAATCACATGGCGATGTGAACTAGATTATTGACTCTAGTGCAAGTGGGAGACTGAAGGAAATATGCCCTAGAGGCAATAATAAAGTTATTATTTATTTCCTTATTTCATGATAAATGTTTATTATTCATGCTAGAATTGTATTAACCAGAAACATAATACATGTGTGAATACATAGACAAACATAGTGTCACTAGTATGCCTCTACTTGACTAGCTCATTAATCAAAGATGGTTAAGTTTCCTAACCATAGACATGAGTAGTCATTTGATGAACAGGATCACATCATTCCACATCATTAGAGAATGATGTGATTGACTTGACCCATCCGTTAGCTTAGCACTATGATCGTTTGGTTAATCAAAGATGGTTATGTTTCCTAACCATGAACAATGAGTTGTTATTTGATTAACGAGGTCACATCATTAGTTGAATGATCTGATTGACATGACCCATTTCATTAGCTTAGCACACGATCGTTTAGTATATTGCTATTGCTTTCTTCATGACTTATACATGTTCCTATGACTATGAGATTATGCAACTCCCGTTTGCCGGAGGAACACTTTGGGTGCTACCAAACGTCACAACGTAACTGGGTGATTATAAAGGAGCATTACAGGTGTCTCCAAAGGTAGATGTTGGGTTGGCGTATTTCGAGATTAGGATTTGTCACTCCGATTGTCGGAGAGGTATCTCTGGGCCCTCTCGGTAATGCACATCACATAAGCCTTGCAAGCATTGTAACTAATGAGTTAGTTGCGAGATGATGTATTACGGAACGAGTAAAGAGACTTTCTGGTAACGAGATTGAACTAGGTATTGGATACCGATGATCGAATCTCGGGCAAGTAAAATACCGATGACAAAGGGAACAACGTATGTTGTTATGCGGTCTGACCGATAAAGATCTTCGTAGAATATGTAGGAGCCAATATGGGCATCCAGGTCCCGCTATTGGTTATTGACCGGAGACGTGTCTCGGTCATGTCTACATTGTTCTCGAACCGTAGGGTCCGCACGCTTAAGGTTTCGATGATAGTTATATTATGAGTTTATGAGTTTTGATGCACCGAAGGAGTTCGGTGTCCCGGATGAGATCGGGGACATGACGAGGAGTCTCGAAATGGTGGAGACGTAAAGATCGATATATTGGACGACTATATTCGGAGTTCGGAAAGGTTCCGAGTCATTCGGGTATTTATCGGAGTACCGGAGAGTTACGGGAATTCGCCGGGGAGAAGTATTGGGCCTTATTGGGCCCTGCGGGAAAGAGAGAGGGGCTGCCTAGGGCAGGCTGCGCGCCCCCCCCCCATGGCCTAGTCCGAATTGGGCTAAGGGGAGGGGCCGCACCCCCTCCTTCCTTCCCTTCTCTCTTCCCCTTCCTAGTCTCCTACTCCTAATACATGGAAGGACTCCTAGTTGGACTAGGAAAAGGGGAATCCTACTCCCGGCGGGAGTAGGACTCCCCAGGGCACGCCATAGAAGAGGGCCGGCCCTCCCCTCCTCCACTCCTTTATATACGGGGGCAGGGGGCACCCCATGGACGCACAAGTTGATCCTCGTGATCGTTCCTTAGCCGTGTACGGTACCCCCCTCCACCATATTCCACCTCGGTCATATTGTTGCAGTGCTTAGGCGAAGCCCTGCGACAGTAGAACATCAAGATCGTCACCACGCCGTCGTGCTGACGGAACTCCTCCCCGAAGCTTTGCTGGATCGGAGCCCGGGGATCGTCATCGAGCTGTACGTGTGCTAAGAACTCGGAGGTGCCGGAGTAACGGTGCTTGGATCGGTTGGATCGGGAAGAAGACGTACGACTACTTCCTCTATGTTGTGTCAACGCTTCCGTTGCGATCTACAAGGGTACGTAGATCATACTCTCCCCTCGTTGCTATGCATCACCATGATCTTGCGTGTGCGTAGGAAATTTTTTGAAATTACTACGAAACCCAACACAAATTTACCTCAAGTGGATGACCTAAGGTTTATCAATCCGTGGGAGGCGTAGGATGAAGATAGTCTCTCTCAAACAATCCTACAACCAAATAACAAAGTCTCTTGTGTCCCCAACACACCCAATACAATGGTAAATTGTATAGGTGCACTAGTTCGGCGAAGAGATGGTGATACAAGTGCAATATGGATGGTAGATAAAGGTATTTGTAATCTGAAATTATAAAAACAGCAAGGTAACTAATGATAAAAGTGAGCGTAAACGGTATTGCAATGATAAGAAACAAGGCCTAAGGTTCATACTTTCACTAGTGCAAGTTCTCTCAACAATAATAACATAGATAGATCATATAACAATCCCTCAACATGCAACAAAGAGTCACTCCAAAGCCACTAATAGTGGAGAACAAACGAAGAGATTATGGTAGGGTACGAAACCACCTCAATGTTATTCTTTGTGTTCTATCTATTAAGAGTTCGTAGTAAAATAACATGAAGCTATTATTTTCGCTCAATCCATCATAGAGTTCATACTAGAATAACACCTTAAGACACAAATCAACCAAAACCCTAATGTCACCTAGATACTCCATTATCACCTCAAGTATCCGTGGGCATGATTATACGATATGTATCACACAATCTCAAATTCATCTATTCAACCAACACAAATTAGTTCAAAGAGTGCCCCAAAGTCTCTACCGGAGAGTCAAGACGAAAACGTGTGCCAACCCCTATGCATAGGTTCATGGGCGGAACCCGCAAGTTGGTCACCAAAACATACATCAAGTGGCACATGATATCCCATTGTCACCACAGATAATCATAGCAAGACATACATCAAGTGTTCTCAAATCATAAAAGACTCAATCCGATTAGATAACTTCAAAGGGGAAAACTCAATCCATTACAAGGGAGTAGAGGGGGAGAAACATCATAAGATCCAACTACAATAGCAAAGCTCGGGATACATCAAGATCGTGCCATAGAGGGAACACGAGAGAGAACACGAGAGAGAGAGATCAAACACATAGCTACTGGTACATACCCACAGCCTCGAGGGTGAACTACTCCCTCCTCGTCATGGAGAGCGCCGGGATGATGAAGATGGTCACTGGTGAAGGATCCCCCTCCGGAAGGGTGCCGGGAAGGGCTCCCTAGAGGATTCTGGTGGCTACATAGGCTTGCGGCAGCGGAACTCCCGATCTATCTTGATATTTGATGTTTTTAGGGTACATAGGCTTATATAGGCGAAAGAAGTCGGTCGGGGGAGCCTCGAGGGGCCCACGAGAGGGTAGGGCGCGCCCCCCTGTCTCGTGGCTTCCTCGATGACCCCCCGGCTTGCACTCCAAGTCTCCTGGATCATAATCTTTCCAAAAATCACGCCGCCGAAGGTTTCATTCCGTTTGGACTCCGTTTGATATTCCTTTTCTTCGAAATACTGAAACAGGAAATAAAACAGCAATATGGGCTGGGCCTCCGGTTAATAGGTTAGTCCCAAAAGTAATATAAAAGTGTATAATAAAGCCCATAATCATTCAAAACAAATAATAAAATAGCATGAATGCTTCATAAATTATAGATACATTGGAGACGTATCAAGGGTCTACGCCTGGCTTTGTACAGAGGGTTACATGCCTTGTCGGCAAGGCTTGTACAAAAGGTGGCTTGTCGGGGGGGCCCTGCAGCTGCGCCTTATAGGTAAAACTTGCGAAGATGCTCGATGTTCCAGGAGTTGCTCACTGGAATGGCATCTTCGGTCTCTAGGCGGACTGTGCCAGGCCTGCTGACTCATGTTACCCGATAAGGGCCTTCCCACTTCGGTGTCAACTTGTTGGAATTCTTGGCCGACTGAACGCACCGAAGAACAAGGTCGCCTTCCTCAAAGCTTCGGGCATGAACCTTGCGGCTATTGTAGCGGCGCAAGGCTTGCTGGTAGCGTGCTGCTCTCACAGCCGCCCGAAGACAATATTCCTCGAGGAGCGTTGCGTCATCTTGCCGCAATCTCTCTTGCTCAAGCTCATCATAAGCGAGCACTCAAGGTGACCCGTATATGAGTTCCATGGGGAGAATTGCTTCTGCCCCATAAACCAGGGCAAAGGGTGTATGGCCGGTGGCTCAATTTGGCGTCGTTTTGATCGACCAAAGAACCGCCGACAACTCATCAGTCCAGCGCCTTCCGCTCTTGTGCAGCCTGTCAAAAGTCTTCGTCCTCAGGCCACGTAGCACTTCAGCATTTTCCCTCTCTGCTTGGTCGTTGCTTCGTGGGTGTGCCACAGAAGCAAAACAGACCTTGTTGTCGAGGTCTTCAATATACTGCATGAAGGTGTGGCCTGTGAACTGTGTGTCGTTGTCGGTGATGATTCTGTTCGGCACACCAAAGTGGCAAACTAGCCCCTTGAAGAATTTGACGGCTGACTGTGCGGTCACCTTCCTCACTGCTTCCACCTCCTGCCACTTTGTGAACTTGTCGATTGCAACGTACAAGTACTCAAAGCCCCCGACGGCGTGGGGAAAAGGGCCCAATATGTCGAGCCCCTAGACCGAGAATGGCCAGGAGAGAGGGATTTCCTGCAAGGCTTGAGCTGGCTGATGAAGTTTCTTCGAATGGAACTGGCACGCTTCACACTTGGTTACTAGTGTCATCGCATCCTGGAGGGCAGTAGGCCAGAAGAAACCTTGCCGAAAAGCCTTGCTGGCAAGGGCCCTTGACCCTATGTGGGAGCCACATATGCCTCCATGTATCTCCGCCAACAACTCCAGTCCTTCCTCTTGGGAGATGCACTTCAATTTCACTCCATTCTGTCTTTTTCTGTACAGAACATCGTCAACGAACTGGTACAGAGCAGAATGGCAGGCTACTCTCTCTGCTTCTTCCTGCTCCTCAGGAAGCTCCCCTATTTGGAGGAATCAGACGGTATGCTGCGCCCATGCTGGAGCCTGTGGCTTGATGGCAAGGACCAAAGGCATTTCTTCCACCATGGAAATGGTTGCCTCCACGGCAAGGGCTTGGCGCCTCGCCGGAGTCGGTTGTCCCATGGCAAGCTCAGTGTCCACGACAACTCCTTCGCCGGCGGCTCCAGGGAGCTCGGTAGGGAAGTACTTGTCGGGGCTGGACTTCCTTCGCTTATTCTGCTCTCTTGATGGTTCAATGGATGGTTGAGTTAACTGAAGCACAAAGGTACCTGGTTCCACAGGTAGCTTGAGGGCAGCGCGCTTTGACACGTAGTTGGTGATGTCGTTCTCCACTCGGGGGACATGCTCTGCCTGTATACCGTCAAAGCGCTCCTCTAGTTTCCTCACTTCATCCACGTAAGCTTCCATCAACGGGCTCTGATAGTCCTTGTTAATTTGCCTGACGACAAGCTGCGAATCTCCCCTGACATTGAGCTTCTTGACACCGAGGTCTACCACGATCCTGATACCGGCAAGCAATCCCTCGTACTCAGCAGTGTTGTTTGTCGACATTCCCTGGAAAAGTGCATTTGGATTACGTACTTGAGGTGCTCTCCGGTGGGTGCGATGAGCAGCACACCAGCACCGGCGCCTTGTAGCAAAAAAGCCCCATCAAAGTACATAATCCAGCTATGACTCGTCTCCTTGCCAGGGAGAGTGGTCTCCTGGATCTCTTCGTCGGGTGTCGAGGTCCATTCAACAAAGAACTCTGCCAAGACTCTGCTCTAAATCGTCAAGGTGCTTTCGAACTTCAAACCAAAACTTGACAACTCCAAGGCCTATTCCACAATCCTCCCCATTGCATCTGGGTTATGCAGTATCCGTTGCAATGGAAGGCGGGTGACAACGGTGATCTCGTGTGCTTGGAAGTAATGATGTAGCTTCCTCGAGGCCATAAGGAGGCCAAAGAGCAATTTCTGTACACCGGAGTACCTCGATCTAGCCCCTGCAAGAGGGAACTGACGAAGTAAAATGGGTGCTGCACCATCTTCTTCTTCTGCACCACTTCAACTAGTCACGCGGGCCCTGTCACACTAGTGTCAATCCTTGCCGGGGGCTTAGTCTTGCCGGGACCAAGCCCTACCAGGGAGGGTTCTAGCTCGGCATCCGTCGACTCTGCTGTTGCTGCCGCCTCTTTGTCGACCTCTCTCTGCGCCACCAGCGTGGTGCTAACCACTTGATTCGTTGCCGCTAGGTACAACAGCAAGGTTCTTGTGGTTTAGGCGCAACCAGCACTAGGGTAGAGGAGAGGTATTTCTTCAAATCCTGCAGCGCTGCCTCGGCCTCCGGGGTCCACTCCATTGGGCCCGCCTTCTTCAAGATCTTAAAAAAGGGAAGGGCACGCTCAGCGGACTTGGAGATGAATCTGCTCATGGCGGCAACGCAGCCAGTGAGCCGACACACGTCCTTGATCCACTTAGGTACCTCAATCTGCCCGATAGCTTTGATCTTGTCTGGGTTCGCATCAATCCCACACTGCGACACAAAGAACCCGAGAAGCTTGCCAGACGGGACACCGAAGACACACTTCTCAGGGTTCAGCTTGAGGTTGATCTTGCGCAGGTTCGCAAACATTTCCTCCAGATCTTGCACAAGTGTTGCTTTGTCCTTGGTTTTGACCACTATGTCATCCATATAAGCTTCCATATTTCTATGTAGTTGGGGCTCAAAACCAATTTGGACGGCTCTTGCAAAGGTCGAGCCAGCACTCTTCAACCCGAAAGGCATTCATAAAAAGCAATATGTACCGCATGGGGTGATGAATGTTGTCTTCTCCTCATCTTCCCTTGTCATAAAGATCTGATGATACCCTGAGTAGGCGTCGAGGAATGATAGCAGGTCACACCCGGCCATGGAGTCAACAATCTGGTCGATGCACGGTAACGGGAAAGGATCTTTTGGACAAGCTTTATTGATATCTATGTAATCATACACAACCTCCACTTCTCGTTTGCCTTGCGCACCACTACCGGATTGGCCAGCCACATCGGATGGAGCACCCCTCTTACCAAGCCTGCCACTTCTAGCTTCCTTATCTCTTCTGTGATGAACTCCTGCCTCTCCAGAGCTTGCTTCCTGACCTTGTGCTTGACGGGCCGTGCAGGAGGACAAACAGCAAGATGGTGCTCAATCACTTCCCTAGGAACACTGGGGATGTCGGATGCTTGCCATGCAAACACATCGACATTCCCCCGCAGGAAAGTGACGAGCTCATTTTCCTATTTGCCATCGAGGGTGGAGCTTATGGTAAAAGCTCCTCCCGTGCCGTCCTCCTTGACGGACACCTTCTTGGTCTCTGGCGATGCAGCTCTGGACTTCTTGCTCTTGCCGGTGGAGCTCTCTGGCACGTCCTTGACGGGAGCGCAACACCCCAAAGAGGTGCGCTTGCCGGAGTGGGTGCGAGGAGTCTCGCCGATCTTCTTTCCTCCCAGGGTTTCAAAGGCAGGAGCAAGTGCCTTGGCGGTAGCTGCTGCAGCCGCTTCCCGGTAGAGTTGGTCAGCGCAAATCAATGCTCTTTCTTGTCAGAGGGGACGGTGATGATGTTCATCAGCCCGGGCATCTTCAGCGTGTTGTATGCATAGTGAGAAGCCACCATGAACTTGGCCAGTGCCGGGCGGCCGAGGATCCCGTTGTAGGGAAAGGGGATCTCGGCTACATCCAAGACAATCCTCTCCGTCCTGTAGTTCAACTCGCCTCCAAACGTCACGGGCAGCGTGACCTTTCCCTTCGGCTGGCTCCTCCCCGGGTTGACCCCTTGAAACGTGACCGTCTCCTCGAGGTCTCCATCAGGGATCTGCAGCCTCTTGATCACAACAAGCGAGATCAATTTCAGACCAGCCCCGCCGTCAACTAGCATCTTTGTCACCTTGAGGTTGCGGATCATTGGTGAAACCAACAACAGCAAGCACTCGACCGTAGTAGTGCGGTCAGGGTGGTCCTCTTTGTCGAAGATGATAGGCGTGCTAGACCACTTCAGTGGGTTCCGTGCGTCGAGTGACGTCTCCACCGTTGTGATCTCATGCACCCACTGTTTGAGCTGGCGGTGGGATGCATGCAGTGAGGCGCCACCATCGGCGCACATGGCCTCCGTAGCTTTTTGGAACTCGTGGTCACCAGACTCATCGTCCTTGTCATGATCATCGTCTTCCTGCTTTTTGTCACGGCCCCGGGTGGGCCTCTCTTGCTGACTATCCTTGTCGCGGCGGCCTCCTTGGCCGCCACGCTTCTTGCCGGATCCTTCGGCACCGTCTTGGCCCTTCTCCTTGTCCCGCCGTTCATATTCGGCTTTCTGCTTCTCAGCGAGCAGCTCAACTTGTCGGCAGTTCTAGAGATCGTGGCCTTTGGTGCGGTGGATCTTGCAATACTGCTTGTCGGAGCCCCCTGGCTTGTCGGCAGCCGCCAAGGCCCGGCAAGCGGCACACTCGGCAACCTCCTTGCCGGGGTCACTTGCCTTGGCCTTTTTGGCAGTGTCGGTGTCGTCGAATCCTTCGACGGCAAGCATGGTCTTGCCCTTGCGCTTTCTGTTACGGCGCCGACCCTTCTTCGCCGGGGCGGCGGTGTCATCTGTGGAGCCGGCGTCCTCACCAGGGTACTTCCTCCCCTCTTCAGCCCGAGCGCACCGATCGGCCAAAACATAAAGCTCGGCCACATCCTTGACCTTGTTCATCACCATCTCCTCAAGCATCTTGTAGTTGCGCACATTCTGATGGAATGCACTGATCACGGCGGTAGGATGAACGTCTGGGATGTTATACTGCACTCGGCTGAACCTTTGGATGTACTTGCGCAAGTTTTTCCTTCCTTCTAGGGGATGATGTGCAAATCGCTCGCCTGGCCATGAGCTTGGTGGCCTCCAGTAAAGGCGCCAACAAACTCATGACACAGATCCGACCAAGAAGAAATGGAGTCCACCGGCAAGTGCATCAACCATGACATAACATTGGGCTTGAGTGCCAACGGGAAGTAATTGGCAAGAACCTTATCATCGCGGGCCTCAGCAGCTTGCATCACGATGGTGTAGATGTTGAGGAACTCCAATGGGTGAGTCTTGCCATTGTACTTCTCGCCAACATCGGGCTTGAACGTGCGGTGGGAGGGCCACTGGAACTGCCGCAGCTCACGGGTGAAGGTCGGACAACCCACCTCATAAGGTAGGCCACCGTAGCCTCCCAGTATTAGGTGGTCCATAGTGGGCCCTGCCCGCTTGTCCGACTGGTGGCGTGCATCGCGCCGGCACCCGATGGTGGTTCGAGCATCTTCAAGGGCTCACTCCCGAAGAACTTGACGTTGGTCGTGGTGGGTCCGTGGATCAGACGATGCTATGAAGATATCATCACGGGCGTCATCACGACGGATCGACATCCGCGATAGCTGGTGTGGAGGAGGAGAGTGCATCGTGGCTGCATCGCCCCCGGCCCGTCCACCACTGGCATGTAGTGGCTCGATGGAGCGACGACCTACAAGCCCCGCTGGTCGCGGCTCCTCTTTGTTGGCGATGCCGACGAGGCTCCAGACAGTGGCTCTCCATTCGTCGAGCTTCTCCACGGCAGGAGGAAAGTTGAGGAGCACCTACACGCGCGCCAGAGCTTCTGCCGGTGTGGGCGGCGGCGAAAGCTGCGTGGACCGTGACGCACTTCGACTTCTAACTATGTTAGAAGGAGCCCTATCACGGCCCTGTGGTTGTCCGTCATTTTTGCCAGCACCTCGGCGTGCATGCTGGCCCTCCTCGTCATGTGAAGGGTGCGCGGGACTCTTCCCAGGGCGGCGCCAAGGGTCACCAGCGGGGCAGCGCTGCTCATCACGCACAGCTTGGGAAGAGCGCATCATGGGAGCCAGTGTTGGCGTCTTGGAGGTTGCCGCGCCACCGCCTGGCGGCACGACGACGGCCCTGGAGGGCCCCGCGCTGCCTGCGGGGGGGGGCCAACTCCGTCCCTGGAGTTTGCGGCATGTGGCTCGTCGCCTGGCGTATGAACGATGCCGCTCACCAGGCCCGGACTGCCAGGGTGATGTGGGTGTTCGCGGGCCGCGCCGCGGGTTCTTTCCGTGACTGGCCCGCTACTGGTCCACACCGATACAAGCAGTCCGGTCCCGGATGAACCGATCACTGTGGTCATCTTCCTCTTGGGAGCCATGGGACAAAGAACTGTGCTACTAGCTGCTAAACCAGATTCTCACTACTGCGCCCCTTGCCTGGCGCACCAAAATTTCGGTGGAAAACGACAACTATGGTATCACAAGAATCCCTATTGCGGTTGCGGGGCGCTGGGTCGTGAGAAGAGCGGGATCAGCAGTCAGCACAAGTACACGGGTCGTTTACCCAGGTTCGGGCCGCAAGGATGGGTAACACCCTAGTCCTGCTTGATGTGTATATGTGTGTTCTTGGAGTTCTTGAGCTAGCTACAATGAGCGTAACTTGTCCAAGGGTCCGAATCCTTCTCATGGATGCCTTGGGCCTCCTTTTATAGTCAACGAGATCGCCACAGTGGCACACAGCAGGTGGCATCGGGGTACTGTGGCTAAGCCTATCGCTTGCCATTACGGGACAAGACGCACTTAATGCGCCTCTGACGTGTCCCCTTCACTTTATCGCCACTTCGCCCTGCCTCGACACGCGCCTGGGCCAGCGAGGCGGTTAGCGCCATGTAGGCTGGCAGGCTACTGAGGTGATGCGGTGGTAGGGCCTTCACGAAGATTTGCATGCCACCACGTAGGCATGTGCTGAGTTGGCCTGGAAGCCTCACGTTGACACGTAGGCGCCTGCCTAGCTGGTGGGCTGGTAGCTGCATGGGAGCGGTGGTGGAAACTCAGCGGGTGCGGGCCAGGCCGTGGCCCTGCGGATGTCCTCGGCAAGGGTCTTGCCATGGCATTGCGGTCGTCCCTGACAAGGATCTTGCCGGGGGTCTTGTGGGTTTCCTCGGCAAGGATCTTGCCGAGGTTCGTCGTCTTCTAATCCTCTTCTAATTTGGAGTGTTTCTTGTCTTCACGAAAATCTGCATGCCATTATGGAGGCGCCTCCGAGCCCAGGTCCCAACGTGGTTGTCGGTGTTGGAGAAACTGGGGCTCAAGGGTAGAGTGCTCCGCTAGTGTTAGGTAAGCTACCCCGGCAAGGTCCTTGTCGGGGCTGTGGGGGTCATCCCGGCAAGGGTCTCGCCGGGGAAACCACCCCGCCTTCTTGTTCTTTATGCCTCCATCTTGGCGTTGCTTTGGCCATCTTGCGGCTTTGATTCCCTGTCCCTGCTCTGCTTAAGTGTGGCCGTGGACGCGGCTCTGACTGCCCGTGCACAAGTAAGGGGTACAAGGGAGTGCCCCTACTTTAGTACACCGACACAATTCTGTCGAGCGCATCCAACACACAAACTTGTTGGTCCCTCCCTCTCTCTCTCTCTCTCTCTCTCTCTTTGTACGTGTGTGGGTGGGGGGGTCTTTGTAGTTCGCATGCATATATACTCCATCTATAGGTCTCTCTCGCACACTATGTATGATTCTCTAGTCCAAGGTAGATATCTTGGGTGCACTCATTGTACGCACACAAATTCCTTGGCTCGTTGCCCGTAACTCTCTCACGCACCACTCTGTCATCTCGGAGCTCTTCCCTCTCTCTCTATCAAACTCTCCATCTACTTGGGTCACACATACACATGCATATCTCATTCGCACTTGATAGACCCATCTAAAACTCTATCTCTCTCCCTCGTTCTCTCTCCATCTCACATGCACACACACACAATCTCATTCCTAGCTAGCCAAGTATGATGGTTTCTCACTCAATTGTAGGCACACGCAGTCCCCCCTATATGTATATGAGTAGCTAATCTCAGTCTCCATCACAAACATGTGCATGGTCTATCTCGATTTCTCTCGGGGCATCTTTCTATCGTGCACGCACCTCCCTCGATCTCCCACCCATATAGTCCCCTCACGATCTTGAGGGGATCTCTCTATCACAAAGACACCCTCTCTCCCGCCCCATGCGTCCATGTTCTCCATGTGTCCCTCTTGACCTTTGTTCCTTGTTGGCCAGACCTCTATTGGACATGTGCTATAGGGGTGTCTCTCTACGTTGCAAACAATCACACACTAGCTATCTTCGTGTATCTCCACGCCTCGCTTTTCTATATCGGAGATGCATGCGTGATATGTTTGCAAAAGAAACGAAAAAACACATACTCTCTCTAATTTATCGTTTGTTGTCGCTTTCGCTTTCACACACATACTCTTTTTGCATACTCACTCATTCTCCTTCACACGCTCTTGATCTCTCTCGACTTAGGCACTCTCTTCGGTCCATAGCATATAGATTTATTGAAAAGTCAAACATCACAAAGTTTGACCATGTACGTGGAGAAAAACATTTACATCTAGAACGTCAAACATATACCATTAGATTCACCATGAGATGTAGTTTCGTATTATGTATCTTTGGTATTGTAGATATAAATAACATTTGCCTAAACTTGATCAAAGTTTCCAAAGTTTGACTTCTAAATTTTTTACATGCATTGCATTATCGAGCGGATGGAATATCTCTTTCCCCCTCTCAGCTATCTGACGCACCACTCAGCCTTATCGGGGCTCCTCTAACTCTCTCAAACTTTATATCTCCCTGGTTCACACATACACATGTCTCACTCGTGCTATACATATAGACCCAACCAACACTCTTCGCCCTTGTTCTCTCTCTATGTGACACACACCCCCTTAAGTACCATAATCCCTCACTCCATCATAGGCGCAAGCACCCCCCTAAGGATGATTATATCTCACTAGCCATCAGGAACACACCTATTGTCTCCTTCCATCCATATGTCTATCTCGGTATCTCTCAGGGTATCTTCTATCGTGCACACACCTTGTCACTCGATCTCCCACCCATGTAGTCCCATCACGATCTCCAGGGGATCTCTCTATGACAAACATACACTCTCTCCTCCCCATGTCTGCATTTTCTCCGTACATCTCTCTCGGCCTCTCTCCCTTGTTTGTCAGACCCCTCTTGGCCACGTGCTAGGGGTCTTTCTCTCTCAGTTGCAAACAACCACACACTATCTCCCCACCTTGCTTTTGTTGTCGAAGATGCATGTGTGATACGTTTGCATAAGACACACACGCACTTTTTCTCTACTTTTATCGTGTGTTGTACATGTCTCTTTCACACACGCACACACACTTTTTTTACTCACTCTTTCTATTTCACTCTCTCTCTCTCTAGTTAGGGACTCTCTCACGTCCATAAGCATATGGATGTTTTGAAAAGTCAAACCTCAGAAAAGTTTGACCAGGTATATGTGGAGAAAAACATTTACATCTGGAACGATCATTAGATTCATCACAACATGTACTTACTTCATACTATCATTTATCTTTGGTATTGTAGATATAAGTAATTTCTTTATAAACTTGGTTAAAGTTTCAAAAGTTTGACTTTAAAGAAAACGTTGGAACTACATTATCAAACGGAAGGTGTAGCTCTTTCTCTCTCTCTCTCTCTGCTATCTCTCACGGGCCTCCCCTCTCACTCAAAATCTCTATACCGACGGATTATACGCTCACTGCATCAGCGCATAGCTCCGTATATTGTTTAGTCGACCGGTCAACCAGTCCACATGCTTCCTTGTCAGCTCGTGTTCTCTATCTTCGTGTGCTGGACCATGTGGCAGTGGGTGAAAATAAGTAAAGTAGAGGCCCATCTGACACGCGATGAAGTAAAAAAACCTGAAACCACTCAGGGTAGCACCCCGCACGCTAGTAAATTGAGGGTGCATTGAGGACACACTTCTTCCGTGTGAAGGACGCACTCGTGCACAATTCACCACTGCGTGGTGGCATGCACAGAAGGACGCACTCGCGCACACCCAGCACACAACACACACTAGCACACTGTACACCGGCGTCGCCGCCAGTTGAGATGGACGGTGAGGCAGCCAACAAGTGGAGGCGGCTCGAGCCAAAACCGCATCCGGCGAGCCTGGACTTCATCAGCAGGCTCCCCGATGACATGCTCCTCATCATCATCGGCCTCT
The DNA here is from genome assembly GCF_018294505.1 of Triticum aestivum. Taxonomy (NCBI): domain Eukaryota; kingdom Viridiplantae; phylum Streptophyta; class Magnoliopsida; order Poales; family Poaceae; genus Triticum; species Triticum aestivum. The sequence goes on along the minus strand of NC_057813.1, from coordinate 404,645,998 downwards.
TCCCCACAAAATCTGCCGTGCGGACCACCCTTCTCTCCCGGTGGTGGCGCCGCCTCTAGTGCTGCGTCCCCCTCAACCTTACTATCGCCAGCTGCCTCTGCGACGGGGATTGCAAACGCATGGCCGCAGTCTCCAAGATCCTTTCATCGCACCCTAGTCCAGCCAGACGCCTTGACATCCGCATGTTCAGTACCAACTACAATGTCCAAGCCAAGTTCGACGAGTGGTTCTTATCCCCCGCCCTAGATCAGCTCGAGGAGCTCAGCTTTGAAGCTGGACGATGTCGCTCTCTGCCGCCGTCCGCGCTCCGCCTCACGCCAACGCTGTGCCGCGACAGCTTCAGCTCCTGCTATCTTCCCCCACATTAATGCCGCGCCCGCCCTTCTTCTCCCTCAACTCAAGCAGCTCGACCTCTTTGACGTTGTCATCTCGAAGAAGGCTATGGAGCACCTGCTCCGCAGCTGTACTGCGCTCGAGTACCTTCGTCTAGAGAAGATCCACTGGTTCATTAGCCTCCACATCGCCTCGGCGAATCTTCGATGGATTTATGTGTCTTGCTGGCCCCACAACAAGACATCAATTGGGAAGAGATCACTCCAGTTCTTCCACATTATGGTCATTGAGAATGCGCCTTTCCTTGAGAGATTTATTGTATCGGATCTAGAAGGTCCAAGAAAAATCAGGGTCATTGACGCGCCGAAATTGACAGCGTTGGTGTACTCGTCTGCCAAATTCTCCGAACTCTTTATTGGATCTGTAATCGTTCAGGTACAACACCCGTCTTCTTCTCCGTCTTCTTGAAATTCACATTTTTAAATTTCTTCTTGATGTATTTATGACCATCTTCTAGAAAATGATTCCCACAAGCTTGACCCAGTCTGTGCGCACAGTGAAGATCTTGGCAATAAAATCTATCGGACCCAATCTGGATCAAGTTGTTGGATTCCGTACATGCTTTCCATGCATAGAGAAGCTACTCATCGAGATGAAACTTCTTTCCTATTAGTAAACGGTAATCACAACGTAGCTCAATTTTTTCGTAATTTTCCCAAATTACGATGACAAGTGTAGTGTTCAAAACTGCATCCACGCACTGCACCGAAAGAAATGTTTTTAGTATTTTTGTTCTCACGTGATCACCTACATCATTTTTGTTGTTGTGCTACTATAGTAGCCTAAGCTAGTCATAGTGGAAAGTAACTTAGACTAGTAACTCTATAGTTACCCTAAGAGCAAGTACTACCTCCGTCCTGGTTTACTCGTCCAATTTTGTAGTATCAAAATTTGACCATAGATTTAACTGACAAAATGTTAATGCATGTCACTAAGAACTATATCACCGGATTCGTATTCAAACATAATTTCAAATGGTATAATTTTCAGTGACATGCATTGGCATTTTTCTTAGGTAAGTCTATGGTCAAAATTTTATACTAAATACGAGGTAGTACAAAAGTGGGCTATAATGGCCCTCCACTATGTAGGCCAAAACACATGCCAAATTCTCTTGTGATGCATTTGGCATCGATGCCCCTCCATCGCTCACCTGGTGCCCCAATCTGGATCACCTACTTTGCTCCGGTGCCAAATTAACTCACGCAATGAAAAACACTTGCGTGGGAGAGAGAGAGACGACTGAGGCAATAAAAAACACTTGTTTGGGAGAGTGAGAGGCTGGTGTAGTTGGTTCGATTGATTTGATTCTACATGTGGGTCTGTGTGCACAGCAGTGCCAACTCTCTCACATCGTGAGAGCGGTGCCAAAATCTTTTGATTTGACATCAATGTGTATTATGTGGCATACTTTTGAGAAATATGGCATCGGCCACATAGTGGAAGGCAACAAATGCCCAAGCTCTTCACGTGCTCCTAGCTAAATGAGAGGAAAGAGAAAGAGAGAGAGAGAGTGAAAAAATATCACTAGCCAGCCAACCCTATCGTATGAGCGAATGATATTGGTACCTTTTGATGACACGACAATCTTATACAGCCATCTGCTCTAATATGTTCTCTTCTTTTCCGGATAAAAAAGACCCGAAAGTGAAAAATGTGTTGCACTATAACAATCTCATCGAATGCCTTGATCTCCATCTTATAGAAATTGATTTGATCGACTACTGAGGCAGCACATCAGAGATTAAATCGGCCAGGTTCTTTGTTCTGGAGGCAAGTGTGCTCAAGGTAATGAGGTTTGGCATTCTCTGGCGCAACAATGAATGGCGTGCAGATCACCGCAAGTGTCTAAGCCTAAATGACAAAGTCTCCGCAGAAGCTGAATTTATTTTCGAAACATCAAGTAGCCAGAGACTTGAAAACTTATTTGCCCATTAGTGACTTGTCAAGGCGGTGGATTTTAGTTTGTACGATAATGCTGCATACACCTAAAGTAACGAAAGTCCTTATGTAAACTTCCTAGTAATTCCCACTTCGTAGGTGCAACATTACTCCTAACATTTGTAATATCAGTTTGAAACTTCTAATATTGCCATGTCCTATTCCTGCATTTTCAAAATCCTGTAAATCAAACAGGTCCTGAGTTCATGATGATGTTGTGTCTGCCATCTTTCACCAACAGCCGTCAGATCTAGATCTGACGCATACAAACCAAACTTCTCTAGTTTTGCAAAAAGATGCCCGCACTTGTTCCCTATTTACCAACAACTTCTTGTCTCTCGCAATCAGCAATATCTCCTCCCCACCACATCTAGAAGGCCATGGAAAAATCTGGCGCGATGACCATTGCCAGCGCCGTCCACCCCCAATCTTGGTGTTCCGTGCAATGCACGGACATCTACGCACGGGAAATTATGTTGAACACGGCTAGTTGTAAGTAGGCTAGGTCTACAGCCATGATGATAGTGACTGCAGACGGTGAGGCTGACTATGGTATGCCGAACACGGCGCCTATACTCAGGTGTAATCTCCGGCGCAGGGTCTTGTCACTTCACTGTTAGGAGAAGCACGTAATAATTTGACCAACAGGTAGTACGGTGCTACTACATTGGTAGTACTACTACTAGTACTAGCACCACCGTCCGGATTTAGTAGTACTACCACGTCCATCTGGATTTTAGTATTTGACTAGCAATATCTAGTAATGCATGTCACAAAAAATGTACTACTCCCTCTGTAAATAAATACATGGTGTATTGTTTTATTCCTATCGGCGAGAGAACTTAATGTCTTTTTGCTAATTAATAGGATTACATGCAATGAACTAACCACTGCATGTCATGTTTGGTAGTCTCAAGTCATTGAAAGCATGCACGACCCACATCTCTCATTGGTTGATAGGTCATGAAATAAGAAACGAGGAGGGAGTTAATGTACCATGCCTAAGTGTTTTGGGATTATTTGGTTTTCGTAACGTGACTTACACAACATTTTTTGTTAGATGCATTAACACTTTATTAGTTAAATCAAAGGTCAAAACTTGGCGCAACATGCAAAGGGGCCAATAAACCAGTAAACATCAAAGTTCTCTCGTTTGGCCCCAACTAGAGGTCCGGTGAGATGACTATACTGCACCGGCACGGAGGGGGACGCGGCTTCATTAACTTACTGCACCTGCCTTTGGGTGCATGACACGTGGGCCCAACGGTTGGCTGGCCCACCTGTCATATAGCCAAAGGCAGGTGCAGTAGAGGGCCGAGGAGTAGATGGCCAACACGCACGTGAATTCAACGCATTCTGCACTTGTCATATAAAGGCTCCCCGCCAGTCCAATCTAGTACGAAATCCTACGCACCTACACATGCTAACCAAGGGCAAGAGTGATCACTCCAATCACAAGATCAGTTGACTAGAAGCTAGACCCATGGAGGCGATGAGCGCGAGCATCAGCCGGCTATGCCAGATGGTCCACGACGCCGGCCTGCGGCCCGGCACCAAGGAACGTCTCTAGGTAGTGCGTGAGGCCGCCAGGGCGAGGGGCCGCTTTGACGACAACTTCGTCTCCTTGTTCGACGAGGTCCTCGTTGGCTTCCTTGACAAGTTCACCATCGTCAAGAAGCTCACGGATGACCTTGACGTACGCCTCCTGCCCACGCGCCCACGCTCTGCGATGCCCGCCACCCTCAACAGCCACTATGGTGACAACCTCTTCGACGCACTGGTGGCCCTGCGACTGCCCGCCATCGCACCGGAGAATGTCCACCTCGAGGTCGCGCTCGCTGCACAGTGCCTGGCGCAGCAAGACACCATCGACATAATCACCCACGTCTATGCGCAAATCATCCACAAGGACTACTACATGCAAGAGGAGGACGATAGGAAGCCAGCCTTCTTGGATCGCAGGGCGACCTTCGACGGCATTGTTAAGAAGCACGTTGAGCTCGCCGCCAACGCCGCTGCTCCTCACACGTCGGTTGGTTACCCATCGCACTAGGGCGTGAGGACGTCGTTGATGGATCCGTATGTATCTTTATCTTTCTGTCAAATCCATGTAGTAGTATATGGTACTACTAGTAATTATCTTACCTTTCGCATCAACTTCATAATTTTCGTACGTACTCCATGCATGAACCGCACTAGAACTAAACTTCTCATTACTCTAGGGAAAATCATTATTTCTATCTATGGGTCGCGCCATGGAGGAGAACCAAATTTTACAAGTTACAAGTTCAAAAGGAAAAGCCCGCCATGTTCGCGTTGCACCCCCACACGGTTGGTTTGGCACGTCGCTCAAGGGGGAATGTGTGTTGTGTTGCATTTTCACTTACAAGTGGGACCGCAGTTGAGCAAACCGACTATCGGCAAAAAACCCCACCCCGCCCATCGCGCGATGGCTGAGAAAACATGAGCGAGAAGAGATGGTTGTAGCACGAACTCCAAGAAAATTGGTGCCGGATGGGACTCGTGTGGGTGGCGTGTGCCGTACTGCTAGACGTGAATGCTAGATATGTAACATCCCAAATTTTCAATTTGGAATGTTATACATTAGATCATCATTGCATATCATATTTTATTGCATTTTGGCTTGATCCTAGAAATTCTACGCAACTCAAGGACCCACGGAGATAGTTGGGGATTTCATTATTTTCATATTTGAGTTTTCTCTAATTTTGAAAAGAGGATCGTTTTATTTTAATTATTTTCTCGTCAAATATTTCTTTTATAAAAAAAAGAGGGCATAAAATGACTTTCCCAAAATAAAAAAATAGTTGAGATTTAATATTAAAATCAAATAAGATTTTATTTCGGAGTTTTATCGCTATTCTTATGAATTAGGAAAAATATGCGTTTTTAAAAATTGCATTAAAGGCCCAAATAAATGTTCACCCGTTCCGCCTTATTTTTAGAGGACGGGGAAAATTTATTTCAGGATTTTTGGAGTCCATTTAGTATTTCTTTTATTTGTTTCTCTGTGCCGAATTATTTAAAAAAACGAACAGACCTTACCGGGATGTGTCCGCCTCGGACACTGACCCGGCCGGGTCTTTAAAGCCCGAGGCGCCGAGCCGCCCCAGCCCAAGCCGCCACCACCTAAACCCTAACCCTAGCCCCGTCGTCGCCGACCCGCGTCGTCGCCGCCGGACGCCACCGCCCGACGCCACCGTCGTCACCCGCTGCCGCTAGAGCCCGCCACCTCGCCCGCTGGACCACTGCCGGAGGTAGCCGCCGCCTTGCCGTTCGTCGGTTTTCTTAGAAAAATCGTCGTTTTTTTAGGAACCCCGGTTTAATTTTTTTAATAGATCAGTTTTTTCGGTTTAGTTATTTAGCGAGTGTCCGCTCGTTCGTTCGTTTTAACGAACGTTGTTCACTCGTTAGCCGCAGACAGTGAATGTCCGTTCGTTAGTCTGTTCGTCAGTTTTCTTTTTCCAGGGTTTTTCCGTGATTATTTTTTATCGTGATTTCAGCCCAGATCTTAATTTTAGTTTATCCTTTCGCTCGTTTATCGGAATAAGGCGATTCAAACACCTAGAGTTTGGTCTCGAAGCCCTCTTTCTATTTAACCAACTTAAACAAGTTTTTGGTACTGTAAAATTTGACTTAAGTCCAGATTAGTAAACAGAGCTTGTTTCTTTCGCAGTTTGAGTTTCGTTTCTTCGTTTGTTTTGATTATTTTTGCGAACCAGAGTTCTTAAGTTGAACTTTCTGGATAGATCTCTTATTTGAGTTTTACCCGTGCTTCTAGTTGAGTGCTTATTGTATGCTTGTTTGTTTGCGATAGAGTACCCAAAGTGCGAAGCGTGCTACTACGAGTCTCTAGGTTTCACGGATCATCAGCAAGGCAAGTAACACTTTGATCATACCTATTTACTACCCAGTTTTATTGCGTTAGATATTTCCTCAAACAATTGCATGGTTAGAATATGTTTAATATGTGGGTTTTGGGAAGTAGATGAGGTAGTACCTATTACATGTTTATTATTTTCAAACCTTTGGGAGTTACTTCTATGTTGCTTATATTGCTATGCTATGCTTGTAGACGTGGATTGGGTGAGTGTATCCATGACAGATGTGAGTGTTGTTACTTAATGGTTTACTTAAGGTGGCTACTTAAATACACATCTGGGTGGATTGAGGCACCTGGGGAACCCAGTGTTGCCTGTATTTTTTGGAAATCCCGGGGTTCCATGTGATTCTCCTATGGACCGCCACCTAGGCTCAAAAGGATCATAAGATTATTCATGCCGGAAACTTCTGTGTGCAGCCACAAGCTAATTATGGGCTCTAGCATTGTTGACTAAGTCGTGTGAACTCTTACAGTGGTAGACTAGCAGATGTAGGGGAAAGTAGGTGTAACTGTCTACCCATCGTAAGGTGCTAACACTTCTGAAATACTGTGTCTCGGTCATCCGTTTCTCAAACACCATGTAGTGTGAGAAATCCAACGGAGGAGATCGAGTCTTGTGGGGAAAAGTGCGCAAACCTCTGCAGAGTGTACAAACTAATCATGGTTAGACGTGTCCCCGGTTATGGACATCTTGAGTATCTAATTCTTGGATTATCATGTGGATCTCATCACTCTTAATATAATTTGATTGGGTTTTAATGATGATGCTTAATTGGGATTGAGTTGGGTGAACCTTCTCAATGTTTAACAACCACCATGATAGTTCAATAAAATTTATTCTTTTGTTGTAGGGGAAAATTGGCTTTATGCCAAACAGTAACCATAGAACTTTCCACCAGCCATATTGCATGTACTGATAGCATTATTCTGTTCATTACTCTCTTGTGTTACATTGCCAGCATATTCCATGTGCTGACCCGTTTTAGGCTGCAACATTCATGTTGCAGACTTTTCAGACGACGAGTAAGGTGCCTTAGGTCGTGATCTTTCACTAAGTGATGCCGTTGGAGTTGATGGACTCAGTTTATCTTCCAAGCCTTCCATTGTTATCGTTTTAGATGGCCTTAAGCCATATTTATTGTAATAAGTTCTCTTTTGAGACATTCGATGTAATAAGTGTGTGATTGCTACTCTGTTATAAATCCTTCAAGTACTGTGTGTGTCAGCATTATCGATCCAGGGATGACACTAATGCACAGAGATCAGACTGTTTGAGGTCTGGTCGCTACAAGATGGTATCAGAGCACACGCTGACTATAGGACACCACCACTAAGCTAAGCCCTATATCACTACTCTCTTCTCATTTCTGACTCCTCTCCCTTTTCTACTCTATAGGATGGCAGATGCAAGGAACAAGTTCACCCAACCAGATGAAGATACACCTTTCGGACGTCACTTGAAGGAAGTCACTAAATACCTGAACATCGGAGTACCAAGCTTCACCGGGACCTACATCACCACTTTACCAGAAGAGGAGAGTTGGATGATTCGAGTTCAAGTTCCAGGAAGGACGTTCATGCCAGTCACTGAGCCCATAGAGTTTTCCTTTGATGCCCCAACCTGGAGTCTAGAAAAGAGCATGGCAGCCCACATCTCCATGGGACGCATTGGAGAAATTTACTAGAAGGATCTCAAGGATACTATCTACCAGATTTGTGGGCGCCGAGATGAGCAATGGGAGATGATCATCACCAGGAAAGATAGATCAATTTTAGCTTTCATCTAGGAGTTAAACCAGCACATTCGTCGCCAGGAGAACCAGATGTGCGCAGCCATGATGGATCTGAAGAAGGCAATGACCAAGATCATGGAGCTGGAAGAAGAACTCAAGTCTACACGCGATGGATATGAAGAGGAAATGACGATACTCGTGGAGAAGAATGATGATCTGAAGAAGAAGCTAGGGATATTCATGGGAGACCCCGCACCAGGAGGAGAAGACGATGATTCCACTTGCCCAGAGAACTATATCATCATCGACGACACCGACTCGGACCCTGATGACAGCGATGATGACTATGTTGATGAAGCTGGAGCAGATATCATGGAGTCTTCAACCGATCATTTTTTCTAGTCGACCGCCATATCAGTAGTAGTATTTCCCCCATGTATATAGTATAGCCTGAGCACTTTTGTAACGATAGCTAGACCGTTGTATGCCCTTGTTTGAATTGATTGAAGTGATATGATTGTGTTTGTCTCATGTGCATATGGGTAGTGTTTTTCCCTCTAGACCTCATTATATTTTGTTTTCTCATCTTTTCTAAACCCATCAGATGCCTCCGAGACGCGACAATGGATTTGCTTTCCCACCGGAGCTCACTCAGTTGATCCAGCAGCAGAATACCCTGATGCAGCTACTAGTCCAGAATCAGAATCAGGGGAACAACAACAACAACCCACCACCACCACCACCAGTTGATCACTTAGCCCGTTTCTTAAGGCTGAATCCGCCGATGTTCTCCAGTAGCACCGAGATGATTGTTGCAGATGATTGACTCCACAAGATTGGAAGGGAGTTGACTACTATAGGATGCACAGATGCGGAGAGGGTGCATTTTGCCGCACATCAGCTTGATGCACCCGGAACATCATGGTGGGAGAATTTCACAGCCACTTACCCCATCAACACTGTCACATGGGACCAGTTTCAGCAGGCTTTCCGTACTGCCCATGTTTCAGCAGGAGCTATGGCCATGAAGAAGTGTGAGTTTCGCAACTTGCACCAAGGAGGACGTACAGTTGGCCAGTATGTGGATGATTTTATCAAGTTAGCACGTTATGCCCCAGATGACATTGCTACGGATGCAGCTAAGCAGGAGAAGTTTCTAGAAGGATTGAATGATGAGCTGAGCATGCAGTTGATGCTGGCAACCTTCAACAACTACTAGGAGTTGGTAGATAGAGCTCTCATGATTGAAGGGAAGCATCAGCAAATTGACAACCGCAAGAGGAAATATGGACAAGGGAAGTACTATTCTGGAGCTCAGCAGAGGCCCCGTTTTACCCTGAACTCGGGAGGACACCTTCAACATAACCATGGAGGTCACAACCACAATGGAGGGAGTTTGCACAACCATAGCGGCCCCAAGAATGGCAATGGGAATGGAGGAAGCAATAGTCAGAACCATTCCAACCAGCAACGCCCGCCAAGAAGGATCTAAGTCACATTACTTGCCACAAGTGCCAGAAGACTAGACATTATGCCAATGAATGTCTTGAAGCAAAGAATGGAAATGGCAATAGAAGCTCTAGGAAGAAGCCCAACCCTTTCAACAGAGGACAGGTCAACCACGTTAATGTGGAGGAGGTTGAAGCATAGCCAGATGCAGTAATAAGTAAGTTTTTGGTTAAGTCATTTACTACAATCGTTCTTTTTGATACTGGTGCATCACATTCATACATATCAAGGGGATTTGTGGATAAGTATAAGTTGCCCACCAAGGTTCTTAGAACACCTATGTTAGTGAGCTCGCCAGGAGCGGAGTATATGGCTAGTCAAGGATGTTTTCAGATGCCATTGACCATAGGGAGGCATGTTTCCCCCTCAGATCTGATAATTTTGGAGTCGCAAGGTTTGGATGTGATTCTGGGTATGGATTAGCTATCGATGTATGGAGGAAACATCGATTGCGCCAGTAAGTCGATTTTGCTCACCACCACAGAAGCAAGAAAGATTAAGTATGTATCACGGCATGTGCCGAACAGGACTCAAGTGAATTCCTTATCAGGAGTTGTACAGGAGGAAGTACCAGTGGTGAAGGATTTCCCTGACGTACTTCCAGAGGAGTTGCCAGGCATGCCACCTAATAGAGACATTGAGTTTTTGATTGAGCTTTTGCCAGGCACAGGGCCAATATCTAAGAGACCGTACAGGATGCCCACCCAGGATTTGGAGGAAATTAAGAAGCAGATTAAGGAGTTACTGGATAAAGGTTATATTCGCCCAAGTTCGTCACCTTGGGGATCACCAGTGCTTCTAGTGGAGAAGAAGGATGGATCGTTGAGGATGGTTGTTGATTATCGTGGATTAAATGAAGTAACGATCAAGAACAAGTACCCACTGTCAATGATTAATGATCTGTTTGACCAGTTGCAAGGAGCTAAAGTATTTTCCAAGATCGATCTGCGATCAGGATACCATCAATTGAAGATTCGAGAGCAGGATATACCTAAGACAGCTTTTACCACAAGGTACGGACTGTATGAGTATACCGTTATGTCATTTGGTCTGACTAACGCACCTGCCTATTTCATGAACAAGGTGTTTAACTGTTTATGGAGTTTTTGGATAAGTTTGTCATGGTGGTCATTAATGATATTTTGGTCTATTCGAAGAATGAAGAGGAGCATAAGGAGCATTTGCGTTTGGTACTTGGAAAGCTCAGAGAACATCAATTATATGCCAAGTTCAGCAAGTGTGAGTTTTGGTTGAAGGAAGTTGGATCCCTCGGATATGTTATATCCGGAGAAGGAATAGCAGTAGACCCCACCAAAGTTGTCACTGTGACAAATTGAGAATCACCCACGTTAGTTGGAGAGATCCGGAGTTTTCTTGAACTCGCAGGATACTACCGGAGATTTATTGAGAATTTCTCGAAGATTGCAAAGCCTATGATAGAGTTGTTGAAGAAGGACACCAAATTCAAATGGATTGAGGAATGTGAAGCCAGTTTCTAGGAGTTGCAGAAACGTTTGGTTTCGTCACCAGTGTTGATTCTGCCAGATCAATGCAAGGATTATGAAGTACATTGCGATGCTTCTCATCGAGGACTTGGAGCAGTGCTTATGCAGGAGGGAAGAGTTGTTTCTTATGCCTCACGACATCTTAAACCCCATGAGTTGAATTACGCTACACATGATTTGGAGTTAGCAGCCGTAGTGCATGCATTGAAGACATGGAGACATTTCCTCATCGAAAACCATTGTGAGGTGTACACGGACGACAAGAGTTTGAAGTATATTTTCACGCAGAAGGAGTTGAATCTCAGGCAAAGGAGATGGTTGGAGCTTATCAAGGATTATGATATGAGATTGCATTATCATCCAGGAAAGGCTAACGTAGTAGCCGATGCGTTGATCCGCAAGAGCCATATCAACACACTCATGACCGGAGAGTTACCCAAGGAGTTAGCAGAAGATCTTCGCGAGCTATGTTTGGAGATAGTTTCGAGAGGCTATGTAGCAGCATTGGAGATCCAGTCTACCTTGATGGATAAGATCAGAGAAGCTCAAAAGACAGACAAGGAGATTGTCGAGATAAAGGAAAGGATGAGCAAAGTAAAAGCTAAGGGATTTTGTGAGGATGAACACGATACCTTATGGTTTGAGGATCCCGTATATGTGCCCAATGATAAGGAGATTAGGAAGTTGATTCTGCAGGAGGCCCATGATCCGCCATATTCGATTCACCCAAGAAATACCAAGATGTATCTGGATTTGAAGGACAGCTTCTGGTGGATCGGAATGAAGAAAGATATTGCGGAGTATGTAGCAGTTTGTGATGTATGTCAGAGAGTAAAGGCAGAGCATCAGAAGCCAGCAGGATTGCTACAGGCATTGTCGATACCCGAATGGAAGTGGGATAAACTAGGCATGGACTTTATCACGGGATTGCCCATGACTCGTTCAGGCTATGACTCAATATGGGTTGTAGTCGATCGTTTGACGAAGGTAGCTCATTTCATCCCAGTGAAGACCACTTATACCAGTGCTAAGTTGGCAAAGATATACATGACCGGGATCGTATGTCTGCATGGAGTTCCGAGGACCATTGTATCAGATAGAGGAACCCAGTTTACCTCAAAGTTCTGGAATCAGTTGCATGAAACTTTGGGTACCAGGCTAGAGTTCAGTACAGCCTTTCATCCACAGACAGATGGACAGACCAAGAGAGTTAATCAGATTCTACAGGACATGTTGACAGCTTGTGCTCTAGATTATGGATCTAGTTGGGACGACAATTTGCCATATGCAGAGTTCTCTTACAACAACAGTTATCAAGCCAGTTTGAAGATGGCCCCTTTCGAAGCCTTGTAGGGAAGGAGGTGCAGGACACCGTTGTTATGGGACGAAGTTGGAGACTATCAGTTGTTTGGACCAGATTTGATTAAAGAGTCTGAAGAGAAGCTTAAGCTGATTCATGATTGACTCAAGGTAGCCCAGTACAGATAGAAGAGCTATGCGGTTCTAAACGCAAGGAGACAGTTTACGAAGTCGGAGACAGAGTGTATCTTCGAGTGTCCCCACTTCGAGGAGTTAAGCGCTTTGGAGTTAAGGGAAAGTTAGCACCACATTTTGTGGGACCATACAAAGTTTTAGAACGTATGGGAGAAGTTGCTTACAAGTTGGAATTGGCAGAAGGATTGTCAGGAGTTCATGATGTGTTCCACGTTTCTCAGTTGAAGAAGTACCACACAGAGATGGCTGATATCCCTCTAAGAGATACAGTGCCACGGGAAGCGATTCAGTTAGATAGCGATTTGACCTACGAGGAGAAACCCGTTAAGATTCTCGAGTTTGCCAGCCGAGTTACACGCAACAAGGTTATCAAGTTCTGCAAAGTTCAGTGGAGCCACCATACCGAAGATTAAGCCACCTGGGAGCAAGAGGAAGACCTACGGAAGGATCACCCTCACCTATTTTCTAGCCAACCCGAATCTCGAGGGCGAGATTCATCTTAAGGGGGGTAGGTTTGTAACATCCCAAATTTGCAATTTGGAATGTTATACATTAGATCATCATTGCATATCATATTTTATTGCATTTTGGCTTGATCCTAGAAATTCTACGCAACTCAAGGACTCACGGAGAGAGTTGGGGATTTCGTTATTTTCATATTTGAGTTTTCTCAAATTTTGAAAAGAGGATCGTTTGATTTTAATTATTTTCTCTTCAAATATTTCTTTTATAAAAATAGAAGAGAGGGAATAAAATGACTTTCCCAAAATAAAGAAATATTGGAGATTTAATATTAAAATCAAATAAGATTTTATTTCAGAGTTTTATCGCTATTTTTTGAATTAGGAAAAATATGCATTTTTCAAAATTGCATTAGAGGCCCAAATAAATGTTCACCCGGGCCGTCTTATTTTTAGAGGACGGGAAAATTTATTTCAGGATTTTTGGAGTCTGTTTAGTATTTATTTTATTTTTTTCTGCGTGGAATTATTTTAAAAAAAGGGATAACTAGATTTATGCCCCTAGTTGTGTCCCACTCGTCTGTTTTACCCCTAATTCCCAAAAGTCACCGGTTCTGTCCAAGTAACTTTGCCCCTCCTATGCTTTTGCCCTTTGACCGTTTGACCGTCAGTTTGAAAACTTCATAACTAATTCATACTAAATCAGAAAAATGCACATAAGATACCAAAATGTTTAGAAAAACATCACCTATATGTCAGTGTCATTTGCATTCATGAAAAAAGTGTTCGAAATTTCCCATCCGAGTTTTAGCTCTTATGCTACCAGCATGAATAGTAAAATCTAAACAAGTTAAAAAAATCAAAAAAAATTGGTGGCAAAGAATGACAAATGTTTTAAGTGCCTGCCAAGTTTCATCACGGAATAACATTCGTGGGTGCCGCGGCTAAAAAACAATCAACACTCCAAAATAGATTATTCTTTTGCCACGACTTCCACGAATGTCGTCCCCTAATGAAACTTGGCAAGCACTTAGAACATTTGTTGTTCTTTGCCACCATTTTTTTGAATTTTTTGAATTTCTTAGAGTTCACTATTCATGGTGGTATCAAAAGAGATAACACTCAGGTGTGCACTTTCCAACACTTTTTTCATGAATGCAAATGACACTGACATATAGGTGATGTTTTTCTGAACATTTTGGTATCTTATTTGCATTTTTCTGATTTAGTATGAATTAGTTATTAAGTTTTCAAACTGACGGTCAAACGGTCAAAGGGCAAAAGCATAAGAGGGGCAAAGTTACTTGGACAGAACCGGTGACTTTTGAGAATTAGGGTTAAAACACACGAGTGGGACACAACTAGGGGCATAAATCTAATTATCCCTAAAAAAATGAACCGACCTTACCGGGTCGTGTCCGCCTGGGACACTGACCCGGCCAGGACTTTAAAGCCCGAGGCGCCGAGCTGCCCTAGCCCAAGCCGCCACCACCTAAACCATAACCCTAGCCCTGCCACTGCCGACCCGCGCCGTCGCCGCCGGATCCGCCACCGCCCAGCCGCTTGATGCCGCCACCCCACCGCCCGATGCCGCCGCCGTCACCCGCCGCCGTCGGAGCCCGCCACCTCGCCCGCTGGACCACCGCCGGAGGTAGCCGCCGCTGCCGCCTCGTCGTTCATCGGTTTTCTTAGAAAAATCGTTGTTTTTTTAGGAACCCTAGTTTATTTTTTTAATAGATCGGTTTTGTTTTTTTGGTTTAGTTATTTAGCGAGCGTCCGCTCGTTCGTTCGTTTTAACGAACATTGTTAAGTCGTTAGCCGCAGACATCGAACGTCCGTTCGTTAGTCTGTTCGACGGTTTTCTTTTTCCAGGGTTTTTCCGCGATTATTTTCGATCGCGATTTCAGCCCAGATCTTAGTTTTAGTTTATCTTTTCGCTCGTTTATCGAAATCAGGCGATTCAAGTGCCTGGAGTTTCGTATCGAAACCCTCTTTCTGTTTAACCAACTTAAACAAGTTTTTGGTACTGTAAAATTTGACTTAAGTCCAGATTACTAAACGAAGCTTGTTTCTTTCGCAGTTTGAGTTTCGTTTCTTCGTTTATTTTGATTCTTTGTGGAAACCGGAGTTCTTAAGTTGAACTTTCTGGTTGGAACTCTTATTTGAGTTTTACCCGCGCTTCTAGTTGAGTGCTTATTGTATGCTTGTTTGTTTGCGATAGAGTACCCAGAGTGCGAAGCGTGCTACTACGAGTCTCTAGGTTTCACGGATCATCGGCAAGGCAAGTAACACTTTGATCATACCTATTTACTACCCAGTTTTATTGCATTAGATCTTTCCTCAAACAATTGCATGGTTAGGATCTGTTTAATATGTGGGTTTTGGGAAGTAGATGAGGTAGTACCTATTACCTATTTATTATTTTCAAACCTTTGGGAGTTACTTCTACGTTGCTTATATTGCTATGCTATGCTTGTAGACGTGGATTGGGTGAGTGTATCCATGACAGATGTGAGTGTTGTTACTTAATGGTTTACTTAAGGTGGCTACTTAAATACCCATCTGGGTGGATTGAGGCACCTAGGGAACCCAGTGTTGCATGTATTTTTTTGGAAATCTCGGGGTTCCGTGTGATACTCCTATGGACCGCCACCTAGGCTCAAAAGGATCATGAGATTATTCATGCTGGAAACTTCCATGTGTAGCCACAAGCTAATTATGGGATCTAGCATTGTTGACTAAGTCATGTGAACTCTTACAGTGGTAGACTAGCAGATGTAGGGGAAAGTAGGTGTAACTGTCTACCCATCATAAGGTGCTAACACTTCTGAAAGACTGTGTCTCGGTCATCCGTTTCTCAAACACCATGTAGTGCGAGAAATCCAATGGAGGAGATCGAGTCTTGTGGGGAAAAGTGCGCAAACCTCTGCAGAGTGTACAAACTAATCATGGTTAGCCGTGTCCCCGGTTATGGACATCTTGAGTATCTAGTTCTTGGATTATCATGTGGATCTCATCACATTTAATATAATTTGATTGGGTTTTAATGATGATGCTTAATTGGGATTGAGTTGGGTGAACCTTCTCAATGTTTAACAACCACCATGATAGTTAAATAAAATTTATTCCTTTGTTGTAGGAAAAAATGGCTTTATGCAAAACAGTAACCATAGAACTTTCCACCAGCCATATTGCATGTGCTGATAGCATTATTCTGTTCATTACTCTCTTGTGTTACATTGCCAGCATATTCCATGTGCTAACCCGTTTCGGGCTGCAACGTTCATGTTGCAGACTTTTCAGACGACGAGTAGGGTGCCTTAGGTCGTGATCTTTCACTAAGTGATGCCGTTGGAGTTGATGGACTCACTTTATCTTCCAAGCCTTCTGTTGTTATCGTTTTAGATGGCCTTAAGCCATATTTATTGTAATAAGTTCTCTTTTGAGACATTCGATGTAATAAGTGTGTGATTATTACTCTGTTATGAATCCTTCAAGTACTGTGCGTGTCAGCATTACCGGTCTAGGGATGACACTGATGCACAGAGATCAGACTGTCTGAGGTCTGGTCGCTACAACTTATGGCCCTTGCCACCCCACTATATTGAGCCTATATCAAGGTGTTGGTTACGTAGAACAAATTCTCGGGAGTCTGTGCTCAGCCCTCCTTTATCTCTCTTCTCAGCCAGCCAACAGACGCACGGAGCCCATCGTCTGTTTGCTCATATGCGGTCCCACATGTCCGTGAAAACGCAAGAGGACCCACTGAACCTGCACATCTTTCACCTCGACATGCCGGTGCTGAAAAACAAATCCAATAAAGATCTTCGGTGGCCCCTTTTGTAGTTACTCAAGAGTAGTAAGATTCTATTTACAGTTTAACCCAAGATGCACATCACGTGGCTTCAACTACCACTCCATTTATTGCATGACACGACCTGGATGCTGGATGTCCCGCGTGTCAGCAAAAGGAGGAAGAACTCGACCAAATCTTCGGTTGTGCTCTCGGATTAGACTAGTTGTGCTAACTTAAAATTTTATTGTGTAGAATGGATGCAAGTTTTGGTATTGGGAAGAAGAGTACATCGATAAATTGATAGAGCACAATTTAGTAGATGTTCTAGCACTTTTAGCTAGCATAGAGGCTAGAGATGAGACTAGTGCACTTGTTGATAGAATAGAGGCTAGACATGAGACTAGATGTGAGGAAGCAATGTCTACTTCTTTACACTCGAAGAAGAAAGAAGCACCCAAGATCGAGCCTCTGCAGATCAACAATGAATGCATCGAGAAGGCACTAATCCAACTTACAGGAGCAGTTATGGAAGTTGGATATCTTCTAAAATGTATTCTTGTGGTTCTTGTTTTCTTTTGTTTTGCTTTTCTAGTCAAATTTTGGTGATGTATTTCCATGTACCAAAAATCAATGATGAAAAAGAGATATGTGTTTGCAAAGAAAAACGTATGCGGCCAGGATGCGTCCCCGCGTTGGGTGCATGGCCACCGCACCTGAGAAATGGCACGTACACGATCCCATTGCCCTACCCAAACGGACAGAATCTGGGCAAAATGGAGGTCCGTTTGGGGTCGTGCGTTGGAGTTGGCCTTACAAGTGGGACCGCAGTTGAGGAAACCGACTATCGGCAAACCCCCACCTCACCCACCGCGCGATGGCTGAGTTAGAGAAACGACGAGGTTGAAGAGATAGTTGTAGCATGGACTCCAAGAAATATGGTGTCAGATGGAAGTCGTGTTGGTGGTGTGTGTCGTACTCCTGGACGTGAATGCTTGTTTTGGCCCATGCCACCCTACTATATAGTAGTAGTATCGAGGATTCGAGGTGCTAGTTACGTACAGTGACACATTACCATATGGCCCACCTCACACTGTGGCCAAATTTCCTAGAGTCTGTGCTAGGTTAAAAAGTGTTCTTTGTGAGGGTGGGTGGCTAGTCTCAAGTTTAAAACTTATTGTATTACATATACATAGACGTAGAGATAGTGCAGCAGTTCTGAAATTTGAACCCAAACATCAGAATGCAATTTCTACTGCACTCATCCGAGGTCCTAGGATGATGGGATTCGCAGCTACAGTAAATACATCCGCCCGACGCGCGAAGCATGTGAAGCTAGTATGAGTAGTGCACTATTGTTGATTGGCCTCATCCTATAACCTTTTGCAATGCGCGTACAATTATGTATTCAGAAAATATTTTTTTGCCTCGTCGCAGCACCCACTCAGAGAAGCGACTCGAAAGCCATTCATAAATTTAGTAAGTTTATCACAGGCATACCATTTTATTACATACAACAGGTCATCAACCCACAATGACGATGAGGATACATTATAAATACTAAAGTTTTCAGCACACACCAAATAACAAGCAATGAAATGAACTTCAACTCAACCAATCCTCGGCGTTGGAAACGCTTGCTTTGAACTAGAAGTGATTCTCTGGGAAGGGCCAGCTACTGTCAATCTCGAGACCAATGCAGGACTGATCATCCAGGCTGAAGCGGCCTACTATATCACGACTAGGGTAGGGAACCACCGAAATGTTCGAGGTACAGATAAAGTTGCTTCTCATAAATGGTAGTAACGTTGTGTCAACAACAGCTGGATCACCTTTCACCATCATTGGATAGTTTTGTCCAAGGAAGAGCGAGTTTTCTCCAAGACTATCAATACTGTACCAGGGAGAAGGTGTTGGCGCTAGCACACTAGTATCCATCCCGAATACCCTGCAATAGGTGTTGGAATAGGTCCGGAGAGTGCGACCACGGGAGACAACACCTGCTTCCTTAGTAGTAACATCAGCAGTGCGCTGTATATAGACAAGAAGGGGTGATCCATCGGAATAAGTTGCCAGGCGCCACTGAGTATATGGGCCTTGCTCGTCCTCATGCTCGTGATCATCACCATCGTCATCTCCCCCTTGGTTATAAAAATTTTCAAGTATAGGTGGTGGAATGTTCACAGGACCATGGAAACACAAGAAGAAGGTTAATTAGTAAAGGGAAACTTGCTAACCCGCATGCATGTGGATGAATCAATTATAATTACGGTGGAAGACAAGTGTACCGAAACTACGAGGATCCCATGTAAAAACAGTGCCACGAGTGGTGGCAGCAAACACAAGACCCTCATATTGAATTGCATCACAGTACACATCCGTGTATAGAAACTGATTTTTGAGCAATATCCATCCAGTCGAACCATGAAGGACGGCAACAAGCTTGTCGAAGATAGTAACAACTCCATAGTTCCTGTAATGCGAAGAGTAGTTGGGAACTCGACAAATTGTTATCTTTCGTAGACGATAGTCACCATGATCGTATTTGAACGTGCGTAGAATACCGGTGTGCTCAACCTCTGGGTAGTCTGAGATTTTTGGAAATGGAACCCGGTGACGAGTGTACACATTCACAAGTTCCCACTCGTAGTTGTACCCAATATAAACAACCCAATCTCCATTTGCGCCTGCTCAAGCCTTGCCCTCAAGCGATGGCATCTTAACATCATACGTATCATTATCAAGTGGCATCAACTTGCACAAGGCGAGGCTTCCCTCGTCCCTGCGCTAGTTAGCAGGGTCATGGTGAAGAAGATAGGGGAGATCAAACCACTCCTGGACCCTTGGGTTCCTTGTAATGATGTTATTAGTTGAATCGAGAATGGTCTTGAATGAACATGCCATGCTAGCCGAGATGATGACATTGCACCGATCAATGAGTTCCTCCACCACGTCATCCTTTAGATTGGGGCAAGAATAACGGGGTCGTTTCCGGCCTATTCCCTCCATGGAGAAGATGATCGAACAATGGCAGAAGGAAGGGTAAAGGCGAATGGAGGAGGGAGGAAGAGCGTGCGACATCAGTTCCAAATTGAGAGGGAAAGGCGAAGAGTCGGTGGACGGTTGCCAGTTTGCCACGGTACACGAAGAGGCACCCCAGCCTACACGTCCATTCGGAAATTGTACAAAAGGACTCGCCATCATCTCACTGACATGTTGGAACGGGACCACATGTCAACGAAACATGGTGTATAATTTCTCGTGCAAAATGTGATCTGGCCGCATTGGCGTGAGGTGCCGCATTAGTTATCGATCTTTATTTTTTTAACATACAATCTGAGTGGATAGCTCCTGTGGTCATCACACGTGAGAGGATATATAGGTGGGCTAGGTGGGCAGGCGGCAACAATCTGAGTGCTAAAAGAGTTGATCCAATTCTTGGTTTTGTTTGGTTTTTCCAACTATGACCATTGGATAGAGTGAATCAATGGCTTACGTTCAAAGTTATTCTCATACTATAGAATGGTATAGGAACATGGAGAGATTTGGTTGATTTTATATCGCTGAATAATATAAAATATTATGAGTGCAGATGCTCCACCGCGAGGTTTGTTGCTCCTTCTCGGTCATCGGGAATCTATGTTCTTCCACTCTTTCGTTTAAGACATGAGCTTTGTTCATCCTTTTGCCGACACGTGGGACATCTATATGCCTCAATTTTAAAAATCATACTATATGCCTCCATGACACGCGGGACACCTAGCATCAAGGTGGCATGTCATGCAAGAAAATGGAGATATGCAGTGCGTAAGTGAGTTGTGCACTTTGATGGCACCTAGTACTACACAATATTTTCTTCTCCTCGATGGCACATGAATAGTGCACGTACTCAATGACAAAGCACGGGATGGTAACCATGGACATGGTCGGCCCTTTTTGAAGAGAGTACTAAATAACTTTGATGTGTCTCGTCAACTCGACGAGAAGCTTGCTTACTATGCCTTCTCCCTCGCCAATGCGTGCGCGGTGGCTCGCAGCACGAGGAGAAACTTTTGCTTACAAGCGGTGGACGTGCAGCAGTTCATTTGGTGTCAGATTGCTAGAAGTACTATTGTAGTGCCATCATTATTGTTCGACTTCCGGAAGAGGAGAAGAGCCAAGCACAAGGTCACCTACTAACCTAGTACAGTACTATTATAGCCAAAGCTGGTCCACCTTTTTAGAGCATGGTTAATTAATATAGGCGTCTCTTGCAGCGGCACATCATTTAGAGCAAGTACTCTCTTTGTAAGAACAAAGGAAGTGAAACATAAGTTGGAGTGGATGCTAGATTGCCAATTAAAACATGATTACATAGGGAAAAAATCTTATAGCATTCTATCCTATGAATCAAACGGCCAATGTAGGAAAATTATGAGGGGGGTCTCTCCAACAGTGTTCCTCCGCTCGCACCTAGCATCACGGTGGTCGAACTTGGAATCATTCAACTAGTACATGTGGCATCTCAGATCTGGACGCAAGGTGACGTGACCTCTGACTTCATCCGCCATTTGAAGCGGCACGCCGGTGGAGAGCTAGCATACTCCAATATTAGGTTGGCTCTATATGATGTGGCAACTTCATATACTAACCGGATGCTGGCTATACTACTATGGTCCTCACACTCCAAGAAGTCACTCGAAAACCATTCATAAATTGAGTCTCTGACATGCATTTGCAAATGTACCATTCATTACATACAACAAGTCATCAACACACAACGACAATGAGGATACATGTTGGATCACAGATTATTTCCAACAAAACATTCTAATAAATATGAAGTTTTCATCACACAACAAATAACAAGCAATGAAATAAACTTCAACTCAACCAATCCTCAGCATTGGAAACACTTGCTTTGAACCATAGGTGCTCTGGGAAGGGCCAGCTATTGTCAATATCGAGAGCAACGCCGGACTGATCATCCAGGCTGGTGCGACATATATCAGGAACAGGGTAGGGAACCACCACAATGTCCAAGGTATAGATACAATTGCTTCTCATAAATGGCAGTAACATTGTGTCAACAGCAGCTGGATCGCCTTTCACCATCATTGGATAGTTTGGTCCAAGGAAGAGTGAGTTGTCTCCAAAACTATCAATACTGAACCAGGGAGAAGGTGTTGGCGCTAGCACACTAGTATCCATCCCAAATACCCTGCAACGGGTGTTGGAATAGGTCCGAAGAGTGCGACCATGGGAGACAACACTTGCTTCCTTAGTAGTAACCTCAGCAGTGCGTTGTATACAGACAAGAAGGGGTGATCCATCGGAATAAGTTGCCAGGCGCCACTGAGTATATGGGCCCTGCTCGTCCTCATGCTCGTGATCATCACCATCGTCATCTCCCCCTTGGTTATAATTTTTTTCAAGTATAGGTGGTGGAATGTTCACAACACCTTGGAAACACAAGAAGAATGTTAATTAGTAAAGGGAAACTTGCTAACGCGCATGCATGTGGATGAAACAATTATAATTACGGTGGAAGACAAATGTACCGAAACTACTAGGATCCCATGCAAAAACAGTGCCATGAGTGGTGGCAGCAAACACAAGATCCTCGTATTCAATTGCATCATAGTACTCATCCGTGTACAGAAACTGATTTTCGAGCAATATCCATGGACGAGTCGTGGAATCAGTAACGACGGCAACAAGCTTGTCGAAGATAGCAATAATTTCATAGTTCTCGTAATTCCAAGAGCGGTTGGGAACTTGACAAATTGCGATCTTTCGTAGATGACAGCCACCATGATCGTATTTGAACGTACGTAGATCATTTGTGTGCTCAACCTCAGGGCACTCTGAGATTTTTGGAAGTGGAATCCGCTGACGAGTGTACACATTCACAAGTTCCTACTCGCAGTTGTACCCAATATAAACAACCCAATCTCCATTTGCGCCAGCCCTGGCCTTACCCTTAAGCGATGGCATCTTGACATCAAACGTATCATTATCAAGCGACATCTACTTGCACAAGGCGCGGCCTCCGTCGTTCGCGCCCATGCGAACATGCTTATAGCAAAGAAGATAAGGGAGATCAAACTGCTCTTGGACCCTTGGGTCCCTTGTAATGATGTTATTAGTTGAGTCGAGAATGGTCTTGAACAAACCTGCCATGCTAGCCGAGGTGATGATGTTGCACCGATCAATGAGTTCCTCCACCATGTCATCTTTCAGATCGGGGCAAGAATAACAGGGTAGTTTCTGGCTTGTTCCCTCTTGGAGAAGACGATC
Source organism: Triticum aestivum (assembly GCF_018294505.1). NCBI lineage: Eukaryota > Viridiplantae > Streptophyta > Magnoliopsida > Poales > Poaceae > Triticum > Triticum aestivum. The sequence goes on along the minus strand of NC_057813.1, from coordinate 404,622,986 downwards.
AAACAATGGCAGAAGGAAGGGTGAAGGCAAATGGAGCAGGGAGGAAGAGCGTGCGACAGCAGTTCCAAATTGAGAGGGGAAGGCGAAGAGGCGGTGGACGGTTGCCACGATACACGAAGAGGCGCCCCGGCCTACATAGACGTCCATTCGGAAATTGTACAAAAGGACTCATCGTCATCTCACCGACATGTTGGAACGGGACCACATCTGAACGAAACATGGTGTGTCATTTCTCGTGCAAAATGCGATCTGGCCGTGTTGGACCGAAGTGCCGCATTATTTATTTTTAATGGCCTGGCGTTCGGTTTTGAAGCATGACTAACTGGTACTGTACGCAGAGAAAATATAAACTCCTCTACCACTACTCCATCTCTAGTACTAGTAGTATAAAAAAGATATATAGGCTAGAGCTTCAGTGCTTTCTTGCTAAGGGCTACCCACTTGCTTCTCACACTATCACCCTGTCTCCAGATCTAAAAAAGACGGCCTCTCTCTCCCTCCTCACTGGTGATCAGAGATCCGTCAGGGAAGAAAAGGACGTGCAGTGTTGACGCACTCGTCATCGGCGAGCGAGGTCACGCACTGACGACAAGGTCGTCCTCTCAGACCTAGCGCCTGCGCGGGATGGCCTTCGTCCCCAAGCTCGCTGCCGTAGTGTGTGCGGAGGATGACGACCATGAGCGAAGCCACTTCCCGCCGACCCTCTGGTATGCTACCTCTTTTCGAACCATTCCCTTGTTCTATTGCCCCATCTGCCACGTCGCTGCATGTGGATCTTTTTCCATTCCACCATCTTCCCAATTTGCTATCCTTTACTCTGGTGGTCATGCAGACGAAAACCTTAATTTGCACTATTAAAGGAAACCCTACTTCATGTAGACTAATCCATGTCTGGGTTGAATAAGGAAAAGAAGGGAGACTGTACTATCCAAGAGAGTAGGCATCGAACCCGCATCTAGGTTGAAAAGGGGAAAATCAGTAGCTAAGGAACGAGTCTCGTGTCTCTTGGTTGAAGAAGGGTAGAACGGCATGACAACGCAATAGAGAATGACCAGGTTGATCGGTTTGTTGTCCTCACATAGCAAAAAGGTGGCTAAAGAGAACAAAAATGGGATGTAATCCACATATGATGCCTGGATATTTGTTGCTCTGGGCAACCATACCTCCCTCACCACTCTATGCATCCGTGGAGGTACATCGTACTGGTGCACCCACTGTCCAAATGGGCCTCCCATGCTCTTATTGCCACTTTTTTGCTGTTAGTATAACGCCAGCGGTCAAGTCAAGCAATGATACTGCTAAAGTGACGTCACATTTAACTAATGCTGCACTCAGTCTAATGCCACTGATAAATTTAAGCAATGCCATTTAATTTCACTGGATTATTTCAGGGTTAGCTGTTGATTGTGGATGTATTAAAGATTTTTTAGCTAAGGAATTCTAATGTTGTTGTACAGCCAGTATACCAACGATGAATCTTGTTACTACCTTTAGATTTTTGCACTGTTAATGCTTATAGATTACATACCTCACTTTCATGAGATAAGTCAATTGTTTTTGTACAGTGTCAAGAGGAAAGGTCAAGAGTGGGCACCTCCTCCTCCGGCTATTCTCTGGATTCGTTCGATCAAGTTTTTATGTTTGACCGATTATCAAGATTGGGATATCAATTTTTAGGTCCCCTCGAGCTCGAATGATATTTACCTTGAAGGTACATGGTTTGCAATTTTTTTATACTGTCATTAGTTAATAATGCTAGTTACCTTCAGACTTTTGTATTTTGTTTAATGCTCATGCATAGCTAGTATACCAATGCTGAAACTTGTTACCTTTACATTTTGTATTGTTAATTCTTATAGAAATCTTCCAGTGCTAGAGTTTATTGAAATCTGTTCAGTAAAACCATTGTATTGTACCCTGTAATAAAATAACTACTCTACTGTTGCACTAGCCACTGTATTAGTGTATATTTGTACTATTTCAATGGTGTTGCATTAGCATATGGACATAAACAAAGTGTGGCAAGCTTTCCCAGATATGTGCTCAAGAAAACTACTACTTGTTTTCCTAAATACTAGACATTTGGGTACTTTAAATTGAAATGCGAACATGTCTTATATTAAGGAACAGTGGGTGTAGAGTTCACTCAAATTATCCCGGTAAAGCTAGTCACACCTTTGTTAAAATTAATGTTCATTATGTTATCGGAGGAGATCTGTATGTTTGTATCTAATGCATGTCGACTACATACCTGACATCATGATGTAATCTTAAGTCTTTTCCTTTTGTACAGTGTCACTGAATTTTCAAGGCGGTGATGGCATTTTATTTTAGTTGAACTGCACAAAATATGCTTAAAAGAAGAGGAAAGGTCAGGAATCGGTCATTTTTCAGAAAGAACTATATATGCCTTCCTGACATCAGTCGTTGTTGCCTTATTTATTCCTCCAAACAGGTGGTTAGAAACAGTCTTGCTACCTTTTCCCATTAAGAAATTGGAATGCTTATATTTGTGAGTCTATGCTTCAACTAGTGCCACTTTTATAGTAATCACACTTTCAATATCTATGCAAACAGGGATCCTCGATTTTAGTGGAACTGCACAAAAAGTCCAAATGGTTAACCATTAGGAGCATGTTTTCTTCCAAACCTTTATATCCAATTGGTGGCACTATGAGCTGTTCATTACGAAGGTACATGGTTTGCTACAATCTTGCTACTCTTTTTCTACTGTCATTAGATAGTAATACTAGTGGTTTGCATGTGAATTTATTGGCAGGGTGGACCTACATTGGAGGTGCAGGACATGATTCAATGATTGGATGCTCAATTTCGGTTGTACCTATTTCACCTCTTCCATCACTACGAACATGGATATCCTTCGTCTGATGAAGAATAGGCGCTATATTTCTGCTCTGAACCAGCAAATCAATTCAGTATGAAATTGTCCAGGGCAAAACATGACTGTATCAAATTGTTCAGTGCAAAAAATGACAGATGCTAAGCGGAAGAGACATGTTTGAATCGAAAATACAAGGTTGGGTATATGTTTACTATCTGCTTGTTATTTGTGCAGACAGAGATGTTTGCTCATTGCTATTTGGCAAACAAACAAAGTGACCGCAATTTTGGTTGAACTACGCAAGAGAATAGTATAGTCTCTGCATGCAGTGCCATTTGAAAATAGACACAGAAAGATTGGATAGTCACTTCATGGACCGCAGAAAAGTAGTATTGTACTATTTATTGGCCAACACTAGGTGTTTCATTGCTTTCGTCTGATTATACAATGGGCATCATTTTTCCTAAGTTAAAGTTTGTATTCCAAAAATAGTATCACCGTGTGATTGAGAGAAGACCAAATCATATTGCAGTGGATGTTCCTCCATCATGTGTGGTTCATTATCATGGTTCCAGCTATTGGTGAAACCACTTACGTTTGCAAGAGGAATTGTAGACTTCACAAACAAATTTGTCTTTCAGTCTATACTGAATGTTGGCCAAGAGAAGCATCCATGTTAGTAGGAAGAACAGATGTTTTTTCTAGATCTTTGCTTTTGGCGCTACATAGTATATGATCTGTGAATCATTGAGATGCATTAACATGTTGATCTTATGTATGGGAACCGTACTAGTTGGTTTTGAATTTGGGCTACTAATGTGAACATATTACAATGCCAGGCCTGTGAGTCTCGTGTGAACATTTCGAACGGATCGGCTCTCACTGTTGTGCACATCATGATCCTTATTTCTGTGTTCTCAGTGTTTACAAGTTACTAATAGTTCCTTATTTCTCTCAGTGTTTACAAGTTACTGATCGATCACTAGCTAGCCTACTAATGCGCTCCTGGCAGTTTTAGTTGCGATGCAAGATCCGAAGTGGCAGTTTTTTGAATAAAAATGCCTACCTCTGAAGAAACTGACAAGCTCCTCTGAAGAAAATGCCATGCGAATCTGAAGAAACTGCCAGCAAAAACGTTCGCAAATGCCTTATCTCCCAGCTAACGTTCATCAGCTAATGCGATCGTACACGTACACCATCTGACCTACTCGATCCTACACGTACACTATCTGACCTACTCGATCCTACACAGATAAATAGCAGATCACGCATGTACTACCTCCTTTCTGGTTTGCAGGGCTCAATTCAAGAAACAACCTACTCGATCCTACATGAATAAATAGCAGATCACGCACCTACTAGTACCTCGTTTCCGGTTTGCAGGGCTTAATTCAAAAATCTCACCAATCAATGTACTCCCTCCGTCCGGGTTTATTAGTCACGTGAGCCAAAGCAGCAAGACCAAGGCATGGCAATAATTAACTGCATGCAGAAGTTTAAGCCTAATTAATTCCAGTAATTTAAGTGGCTGCATGTGTGCCCTCGGCTGCGACTCATTGCATGCTGCTCCGCGTACTAGCTGCGAGCGATTCTGAGTGGCTGCAGCCGGCCATAATTAAGGCAACTAACTCATGCGAAAAAAGATGCGCTTTAATTGTTGCAGGCCTTTTAAATCCGTGGAATCATTATTGACAAGGAGGGAGTGCCTCATCTGGATGGTTCGAGTGCACTCGTTTGACCGTCATGTCGGCGTGTGACCCAGCACGGACCGGACGGGACGACACAATCATAATTTTAGTTTTTCTAGTTTTCCACGACAAGCTGGCGTACTAAGCCATGCCTGCTTATGCATTGAATTTCGATGACCGTCGCGCTACCTTCTGCCTATAAGTACTGTTTCCCGGCCTTCTCCGATGGCACCATGACCCAACTCGCCCTATCCTCATAAGCCCCCACCGGCCCGACGTCGCTCGCCACTTATCCTTGCTCTTGCCATGTCCGCCATGCCCCGCCCGTCCGCGAGGCGACACCGGAGGCGGTCACTGCCGGAACTAGTGTTTGTTTTTTCACCGGAAGGTAGACGGAGGGAGGAGGCATTATATCGGTCTTTAGATGGCAATGCGGAGTATGAGGAGTTGTTGGAGCGCGACCACCTGGTGGAGGAGCAGGAGTTGTTTAAGCACGACCGCCTGGCGGAGGAGCAGCGTATCGCCGATTTGCGCCGCCAGCTGGACATGGAGCAGCAGCGCGCCGACGCTCTAAGTCGTGAGCAGAGCGCCAAAACTGGGCTGACTACGTGGAGGCCGGTGCCCAGCAAAGAGCCCTGGAGGTGATACGTCTCCAACGTATCTATAATTTTTTATTGTTCCATGCTATTATATTACCCGTTTTGGATGTTTATGGGCTTTACTTTACACTTTTATATCATTTTTGGGACTAAACTACTAACCGGAGGCCCAGCTCAAATTGTTGGTTTTTTTGCCTATTTCAGTGTTTCGAAGAAAAGGAATATCAAACGGAGTTCAAATGGAATGAAACCTTCGGGAGCGATCTTTTTGGAACAAACGCAATCCAGGAGACTTGGAATGGACGTCAAGAAGCAGCAGAGGCAGCCACGAGGCAGGAGGGCGCGCCCTAGGGGGGTGTGCATGCCCCCAACCCTCATGGGCCCCTCGTGGCTCCCCTGACCGACCTCCTTCGCCTATATATACCTCCATACCCTGAAAACATCCAGGAGCACCATGAAACCCTATTTCCACCGCTGCAACCTTCTGTACCCGTGAGATCCCATCTTGGGGCCTTTTCTGGCGCTCCGCTGGAGGGGAATCGATCACGGAAGGCTTCTACATCATCACCATAGCTTCTCTGATGAGTTGTGAGTAGTTTACCACAGACCTTCGGGTCCATAGTTATTAGCTAGATGGCTTCTTCTCTCTCTTTGAATCTCAATAAAATGTTCTCCTCGATCTTCTTAGAGATCTATTCGATGTAACTCTTTTTGCGGTGTGTTTGTTGAGATCCGATGAATTGTGGGTTTATGATCAAGTTTATCTATGAGAAATATTTGAATCTCCTCTGAACTCTTTTATGTGTGATTAGTTATCTTTGCAAGTCTCTTCGAATTATCAGTTTGGTTTGGCCTACTAGATTGATCTTTCTTGCAATAGGAGAAGTGCTTAGCTTTGGGTTCAATCTTGTGGTGTCCTTTCCCAGTGCCAGCAGGGGCAGCAAGGCACGTATTGTATTGTTGCCATCGAGGATAAAAAGATGGGGTTTATATCATATTGCTTGAGTTTATCCCTCTACATCATGTCATCTTGCCTAATGTGTTACTCTGTTCTTATGAACTTAATACTCTAGATGCATGCTGGATAGCGGTCGATGTGTGGAGTAATAGTAGTACATGCAGGTAGGAGTCGGTCTACTTGTTGCGGACGTGATGCCTATATACATGATCATGCCTAGATATTCTCATAACTATGCACTTTTCTATCAATTGCTCGGCAGTAATTTGTTCACCCACCGTAATACTTATGCTATCTTGAGAGAAGCCACTAGTGAAACCTATGGCCCTCGGGTCTATTTTCCATCATCTAAGTTTCAATCTACTTTATTTTGCAATCTTTACTTTCCAATCTATATCATAAAAATACCAAAAATATTTATCTTATCGTATTATCTCTATCAGATCTCACTTTCGCAAGTGGCCGCGAAGGGATTGACAACCCCTTTATCATGTTGGTTGCGAGGTTCTTGTTTCTTTGTGTAGGTACGAGGGGCTTGCGTGGAGCCTCCTACTGGATTGATACCTTTGTTCTCAAAAATTGAGGGAAATACTTACGCTACTTTGCTGCATCACCCTTTCCTCTTCAAGGGAAAACCAACGCAGTGCTCAAGAGGTAGCAGGAGGCTGTCAGGCACGCACGCATTCGCGATGCTGATTTTTACCACCAGCTCATCAAGTGGGTTTCCCGCTTAGAAGCCGAAGCTTCCGTGGACCACGCCGGCATGGAAAGGGCCAACACGCGCGAGCAACGTGCCCTATCGCACCTCTGGCAAGTCCGAGGCGAGGCGGAGGACGCCGGTGCCGGCGTTTAGCGTGTACCACAGATGGCTGCCGGCATCGTCTAGTTAGCTAAGAGTAAGTTAGTACTTGTACACTACTAGAGTATTAGTGGGAGTAGATAGTTAACTTGGCTATGATGGTTGTCAACGTGGAAGCTCAGTACTCTATATCTGGATCAGACCTGTTACTTTGCTCTAAATGTTGAACTTTCCATTTGAACGTATGGAATGGGCTGCTATTTTTTAAAATGGGTTATATTTGTCCGCCACGGGTTTAGAGGCTGACTTGTGGGCCTACCAGGTTGACGTGTACACAATCAGGAGATGATTGTACGTGGAGAGGATGATAGCAGGGACCCGCCAAGGTCATGGCAGTACGCAAGCAACTGCCTCCTTATTTCAAGCCAATAAAAAATGGCTCCTCCTAATGGATTTCTGACATCTGGGTCCCATGCCATTGTCAACGTAGTCAATAAACAAGAGAATTGCACAATGAGCGGCTAACACCAGGGACCCAGCAGCTCGCCTAGTTATTTTTGTTTTGGGTTAATATGATAAATGCCACTCCAAATCTGGTGATTCCGAGCAATGCCACTGCAATTTCCAAACTTTGAAAAGTGCCATTTCATGCCATTTCCAGTGGCATTGTTTGAAGCCTGGAGTGGCGTTTTCCAAAGTTTGCAAATTGCAGTGGCGTTTTTCAAAGTTTGCAAAAATTGCAGTGGCATTTTTTGAAGTTTGGAAATTGCAGTGGCGTTTTTCAAAGCTTGCAAAAATTGCAGTGGCATTTTTCAAAGTTTGGAAATTGCAGTGGCATTTTTATGAATCGCCATAATTGAAGTGGCATTTATCTAATTTGTTCTGAGACGGAAGTAGGGTGTCAACTGGACTGTGCGGGGCACTCTGGCTTGTCTAGACAGCCTTTTCTTTTATATTTACCACAAACCAGCCTAGTAGTTTTTTTCTTTCTAAAAATGGCTAGCCTAGTTTTTTGTGATTTGTCAAGTAAGTCACTTTGTCAGGCCTGTTGGGCTGCAAATCTTTCAAGATGAGGAGAGCTTCATTCGGCTGGCCGAGAAAATGGCCTATCAGTAATGGGAAATGGGATGCACATTTTTAAAACACATCAAACTGGCAATTAGTTTCAAATTTCTTTTTTTTCATTTTGAGATTTTAAATCGCATTGATTTTTATGCATAGACAATTTGTTGGATTTTATATTGATATACATTTATTTTTAAAATCAATTTGAATGTGACTGGAAATTTCGGGATTAAAAACAGTTCGGACCGCACCGAAATATGCAAAATTTCATATAATTTTTTAACCGTGGCCACAATATGGGCTGTAATGCTAACAAAAAGAATATGGGCTCAAAAAAACCTTAAGAATTAGCAAATGGGCTGTAAATTATTAAAAATAATGGCAGATGGGGTGTATGTTGTTTTCCACAGATTTGAGGGTTTCCTAAAAAAAGGTTGATGCACAAGCAGTGACTGTTGGATGTCCATCCAACGGTTGTTGTGCATCTTCAATCTCTGCTCTTTCTGCTCCAGCCGCTCAAACAAGCGTCGGCGGGACTGCCTGCTCCCTCCTCCCGTGCCCGGTTGTGCTGCCATGCAGGCCTCACCGCCCCATCGTACTCCCGTCGCTGGCCTATCCATCCCTCTACTCACCCACACCTGCTGTTATTCTTCGACGATGGTAGACGAACCAGTAAACCCTCATACACTCGTACTCCCCTCTGCGTGGGAAACAACTGCTGAGTCTTCCCTGGCTCCATGTCGTTCCCTTCCTAGGCCTCGCCGTCATCCACCGCCCTGGTGCTCTCGGCGCGGCGTGGTCAACGACCGACATGCATCTGAAGTGGACTGTACGTGCAGAGGCTGACAGCTGGGTCCACGATCGCACGCAAGAAAATGCCTCCTTATTACGCGCAAAATAATGATTCCTCCACCAGACATCTAGGACCCACCGAAAGGGCCTCTGTATTTCGCAAAAAAATGTTACCGCCGCTCACTGCTCGGACTCATCAGCTATATCTTCGCACGCAAGGAAGTGCCTCCTTATTACGCACGAAAAATGAATACTCCCCCTGCTAGCTAGGACCTAGTATAGTGGGAGGCTGACTTGTAGGCCTACTAAGTTGACAGGGACGGAGGGCTTTGTAAACTTAGTTAATATGAACGATTCTAGATCCAGTGACCATACAATGTCCATCCAATGGCCGTAGTGCTTCTTCAACCTCTGGTCTTCTTGCTCCAGTTGCCCAAAGAAGCGTTGGTCATGCCGCCTACTCCTGCCTCCCGTGGCCGGTTGTACTACCGTGGAGGCCTCACCGCCCCCTACTTCTCCCACCACTGGCCAGGCCATCCCTCCACTCACCCACACCCCCTGTTATTCTGCAGCGACGGCAGCCTCACATCGCAGCCGAACCAGTGAACCCTCATACTCCTCTCCGCGTGGGCATCCACTACCGCGTCTTCCCCGGCTCTGCGTCGTCCCCTTCCTAGGCCTCATCGTCGTCCACCACCGTGGTGCTCTCGGCGTGGCGTGGTCAATGTGGTCAATGACCAACTTCCATCGGAAGAGTACTGTACATGGAGAGGTTGACAGCTGGGTCCACGGCAGCCGCAAGGAAGTGCCTCCTTATTACGTGCAAAATAATTATTCCTCCACCTGACAGTAGGGACCCACCGGACGGGCCATCGTATTTCGCGAAAAAACGTTTCCCCCCTGACTGCTGGGACCCATCAGCTACATATTTGCATGCAAGGAAGTTCGTTCAGGCAAAAAAAATGATTCGCCCCCCTGACTACTGGGACCCACCAGCTACATCTTCGCACGCAAGGAAGTGCCTGACAGTCGGGACCCACCTGGTCGAAGCATACATAGCTTTGTCATTCTGGTCGCGAATGTGTACGTACATACTGGTCGATGTAGAGGCACACATGTGTCATGGTAGAGGCGTGCATGTGTCATAGTAGAGGCGCGCAGGTAGCATGTACACGTACGTACAGCAGCCAGGGTGCAAGAAAGAAAATACGGCCACGTATGTACATATGGGCGGGGTCTCGAACGCCTACTCGCGCATACATACGACCAGGGCTCATGTACATGGCTGGGTCGGAACGGAGAAAGTGCGTCCTCGTCGTGTTCATGGGGAGGCAATGAAATGCATTGTGTTCATCGGGAGGCAACGAAATGCATGGGATCCAACCGGCTTGGATGGAACAGCCGATGGAAACGAGGCCTGGCGTACCGCAGAACAGAGGAAACTGCCTTGTATTCGACCGGACACGCTCGAAACGGGATCCTGTTCGTCGGGAGGGGTCTAGAGTACCACAAAACAGAGGAAACGGACTTCTGTTGGACCTCCTACAGTCGAAACGGGGTCCTGTTGATCGGGAGGGGTGTGGCGTACTGCAAAACGGAAGAAACGAACTTGTGTTGGAGCGCTACGGTCGAAACAGGGGTCGTGTTCATCGGGAGGGGTGTGGCGTACTGTTCATCTCCACCGTTGACCTCCTCTAGCCTCCACGGGCTACTGTTCATCCACCGTCGACCTCCTCCAGCCTCCACATGCGACTGTTCATCCATGGGCTCCTGTTCATCCAGCCTCCACCGCGTGCTCCATCGGCTACTATTCAACCAGCCCTCTCCACAGGGTCCTATTCAACCACCCCTCCATGGGCTTCTGTTCATCCAGCCCTCCACCGACTACTGTTAAACCAGCCCTCCACTGGGTCGTCCTGTTCATCTAGCCCTCCACGGGGTCCTGTTCATCCACCCCCAACTGGATCGATCGAGGTCATGTTCATCCAGAGGCAACACCATGGGGTCCTGTTCAGCCACCCCACCG